>NC_079441.1:62073210-62200710 GCF_903798145.1 Danio aesculapii
TTTGAGAAAATGTTTATTTACACTTAGATATAAAGTATATTAATAAATGAAACAAATGATGTATAATACAAATATTTTATCTATATATTTCAATATAATTCATCTTTCCCCAGCACTAATTCATACTTTTATATAAATGTTGAAATGTTTTTTTATTGCAATCCAAAAAAATGACTTTTAATTTGAGCTTTTTCCTAATCACCAATTTACTAATGCATGGTCTGTAAAAGATCAATTCTACAGTATACTTTGCCTTTAAAACTAAACTTTAGCATTTGTAAAGAAAAAAAATCCCTAAAAAGGTCTTTAATTAATTTGTAAAGCATTTTCCTCCAAAAAGAACAAACTCTGACAATAAAAAAGATATTTATTCTGAGCTGATACTGAAACGCGCACAATTGCATGAAGAGAGAGAGAGATTTAAAGCTATGTGTGGCGTTATCAAAGAGAACAATGTGATTTATGCTGAAGTTAAGGAGGAATGAGCTCCTTTGAGGCAGATATTCAGCATGCAGATTTATTTTTCAAGGCTCATAGTGAGATATTAGATAACATAAATCAGGCCCAAAGCAGCGTCACCTGCTGAGGTTATCACACTAAACCTGGAGCACAAGCCAACATGTAAAGGAGCAAATAAAACGCCTGTTCATCCTCGCTGAGATAAATAAACAATGAGTATTAAACTGAAAACATAAGCCTAAAGGGTTGAATGTAGACTGTAGATTGTAAACATTAAAATGCATTCTATAAATAATGTATTAGAGATGTAATGGTGTGACAATTTCATAGCATGATTATAGTGACCAAATTTATCACTTTTCAGTTTTCAGTATTATCACAGTTTTGTTCAATTGACTTAAACATGTTGAAAAATTTAAGGCAATCCACCAAGTTTTTTTAATCACATAACATTTAAATCAACAAAAAGAATTAGCAGTTTTTTTGTAATTTTTGTGGCAAACATTAACAAGGGTCTGTGCATTTTGGATTTGTTTATTTATACTATTATTTCACATACATCTTTTATGATATTATAGGTACATCTGATTTTCTGATTAAAGATATTGTTTGTTAAATCTGTACCAGTTCCAAATAATTATGGGTAAATAAACAAGGTTTAAAAGGTTAACATAGTCAAAATGTTTTTAAATATTTAAATTTACTTAAAAAAAACATAATGAAAGAAAAATCAATCAATGAAATGTTGGAAACCATAATAAAAGTGTCTCACGATTTGTTGTGAATGGACTCAGTTAGTTTGCATAAAATCAAATTTACAATGTTTATTTTGCTAGTGAACATCTTATTGCTTAGGTAATATTTAATCCTTGAAGGTTCATCCACTGAAAAAAAAAAAAAAAAAAAAAAAAAAAAAAACCTAACATTTGTTTTGGTAAGTCTAACCATTTGATTCTGCATTTGGAGTGGCTGTCCTTCTCTGCTGACGTTCGTTGTTAGCAATAATATTCTTAACCACGCCCATTTTACCGTTAGTTTGCTACAAGAGAATGATGTGCAAAAAGAAAGCCCCGCCCCCTACTCAATATTCCGTTTCAGTCGGAAGTACATCGACATACAGAAATTAAATTTACTGCAGCTTCTGGTTCACATGGACTGTAGGAAAATTGCATGTATATCAGTATATTAGACCTGTAATACAATGTCGGTTGGACTAGGCAACAGTACCAAGACAGGCTCATTGGGGATACTTCCCATGGCTACATATTTAGGAAACTGCAAATAGGTGTCCTGGCATACTTCGGGCTGCATTTTGTTTGTAAAATGAACGCTATACTGACAACTTCTTTTCCTTTTCATGCTCCCACCGACCACTTACCTCCATATGGATGACTTTTCTAGCGTGACCAGTTTGCTCGGTAGCTCACCTTGTATGGTGTCAGACTTGGGACGTGAAGCGGACTGGTGTTCAAATCTAGCAAAGAATGGTTCCAGAAACTAGGTAAAAAAAATATATAAAAGAAAGAAATCTGTGTGAACATTGCAGAAATGTACACAGCGGCCTCTAGTGGATTTACGAGAAATAACATGCATGAGAAAACGTGGGCAATTAAGATATTTTTTGTCAAAAAAGGCATAAGCGAACTTTAGTGGATTAAAGAGAAAATGAAAAGAAGGACAGTGCCTGAACCAGGTAAAAAATAATAATAAATAAAAGCAATGTAAAATCATGGTAAAAGCGCACTTTTCTAGTTTGCTTCTGAAAACACTAAAGGTTGGGTTAGAGAAGGGGTGGGTGGTCAGTTTATAGCAAGCTAATGTATTTTGGACTACAAGCAGGCCATCTTCTCACAGACTCGAGCGAGAAGGGTGTGTAAATGCGATGAGCAAACGTGATATTTGAGATTCACAGAAATGTACACAGCAGCCTCTGGTTGATTTACGATTAATGGAACATATGAGAAAACATGGCTAAATAACGTATTTGAGATTGTCAAAAATGTAGCTGGCCGCTAGTGCAGTGGTCCTTAACCTTTTCGGGCGTACTCAGACTATGCAATCTGAACCGTGCCCGTTTCCTGTATCGTTTGAGAAAAGTGAGTGCTCTGAATCTGGCTCAGGCATGGTTCAGTTGTCCGGTCCTGGCCCGGTTGGAAAAGGTGTATCAGAGCACGGTTCACTAGTGTGAGTGCAAAGCACGACTGTGCCCGAAACTGAAGACGAGATGTGACTTAAGGAACTGTTTCATATGTGGTTATTAATGATTCGTACTGTTCAATGAACGCAAACGGTCGTAGATTATTAAAGACACAAACCCCTCACTGCACGTCAGCTGCATCGTCAGCAAACCTCCTAATTCCTGCAGCACGAGGACTTTATGATTGTTTATGAGCGTCAAAAGTGACTGATCTGTTTATATATTTGACTGCATGTCACTGCATCCCAAACGACTAAAACGATATAACTAAAGAAATTTTCCACTGTGCTGAGCGAGAGCGCTTCTTAATGAACATCAATGACATAAGTGTGCTCAGGTGCGAATGCAATGTAAGTGCAGATCATCGAGGGAGACGGGAGGGGGGACAAGCATGCTTCGGCCCGATTCAAGGCAACTGTATATAGTGTGAGTATGCCCTTCTTCATCACGGACTGGGGGAAGGGCGTAGCTAGGCGATCATCAACCGTTTTCTCAGAAAAAGACAAGCTGACAAAACTTTGCTGTCACTCTGGTACAAGTTTTATTTATGGAAAAAAAATACAAAGCTGATCGGTCAGGTCTTGTCTTGTGACTTGCAGTGCGTTTGCGGGATTCATTCAACTTGGTGCATCTGGTATGGAAGACATGAGTGCGTCACGCCGTGTCACGCTGCTTAGAAATAACGAACCTGTGCGACCTCTAGAAAAAAAACGCGATATGCGTGGGATCTCCAGCAGTGGATTCACCTGATTTATTGACAAATGGGTTGTGGATCTATTCCTTGGCAGTTCACGGGTCCTTCACTGAACCTTTTCCCCTCGTTTCTTACTCATTTTGCTGCTTGTGGGTTAAATTTGGGTGCTCAAGGGACCAAGATGCAAGAGAAAACGATTTAAAGGCCCCATGAATTTCTTTTTTTGAAATGTGCATTTTTCAAAATAGAAGACTTTTTAAAATAAAAGATCGTTCAGACTCAGATAATAAATAAAATGGAAAACTTAATGATTTCTTGTGCAGCCCTGTACCAATTAATCCACTGACCGGTACCGGTCCTGCGACCCGGTGGTTGAGGACCACTGCTCTAGTGGATTTGTGAAAAAACCTGCAATTCGTATCCCTGGGCACCTGTTTTGTGGTTCCCAAATATGTAGCCCTGGGCACATATCTTCAAGAAGCCTGGGTTGAAAAATACACTGCTGACACAGATCAAGCAAACCGAACCCCTTGAGAGTGTCAGAAATGATTTACGTTTGTGATATTGTGTTTTGTTAGCACTCACTGCATTCATTTCTCGATTTTGTGCAGAATCTGGTGAGAAAAGGACGCTGGAGTTTCTCCAGGAGCCTCAACATGTGTCTAAACTGGTCGGCGAAAGTGTCCTCCTCCCCTGTGTGGTGACGGGATATCCCACTCCTGACATCACATGGATGTACAAAGACCAGCTCGTCGAGGACAGGTAGGCAATGACTTCTCTCTTTTTTTCTTCTTCTTTATCATTAGACAGCGTTTTAGTCTTCGCAGATCTCCCGAGTGGATGGAGACACTGTTATTAATAGCTGCCGAGCTCTGAATCAGACAGTGATTTCCACTAACAGGTCATTGATTCCTCGGCGTGACGAACATGAGCTTTGAGTCCCGCTGTGGCAGCAGTGTCCACTTTTAGAGATCACTCTCTGTGTACGTCTGCTGTTGGGCTGGCACACTGCCCCGTCCCAGCTGCCCGAGGAAATAATTAGAGTGACGGCGCCCGCCTGAGAGGTGTAAATGCCAGTCAAGACTGCTGGTGTCTACTACACACACAATCTCTCTCACACCTCTCCCGGAGAAACACTGGCAGGCTGTTCACAGATTAGACCTGGGAAGCCACTTTTTCATGCTCGATTCTCATTAGCTGCTCGCTGTCCAGAGGGCACGTGTGACCCACAGATTGACATCAGCTGATGTTCTCAAGATTGAATACTGAACATACTGTTAATGAAGTTACCAGCAGGGTTTACACATAAAGGAAGTCTAAATGTATTATACACATTATATATCATTGTTATACAGTGCATCTGGAAAGTATTCATATCACTTCACTTTTTCCACATTTTTTATGTTACAGCCTTATTCCAAAATAGATTAAAATAATTTATTTTCTCAAAGTTCTACACACAATACCCCATAATGACAATGTGAAAAAAAGATTTTTTTGAAGTTGTAACAAATTTATTAGAAATAAAAACCCTGAAAAATCACATGTACATAAGTATTCACAGCCTTTGCTCGATACTTTGTTGATGCACCTTTGGCAGCAATTAAAGCCTTAAGTCTTTTTGAATATGATTCCACAAGCTTAGCACACCTGTCTTTGGGAATTTTGGCCCATTAGTGTTTGCAGTACCTCTCAAGCTCTATCAGGTTGGATGGGAAGCGATGGTGTACAGCCATTTTCAGATCTCTCCAGAGAGGTTCAATAGAATTTAGGTCTGGGCTGTGGCTGGGCCACTCAAGTACATTCACCCGAGTTGTTGTGAAGCCACTCCATTGATATTTTGGCGGTGTGCTTTGGGTCATAGTCCTGCTGGAAGATGAACCATCGCCCCAGTCTGAGGTCAAGAGCACTCTAAAGCAGGTTTTCATTCAGGATGTCTCTGTACACATCTTTTCTCAAAGTTGTGTTGGGAGCTTTTTGTGTGGGTTTTTCAAAACCGCACATTTTGATGTAGCAGAAATGTTTCCTACAATTTTTTCAATTACTATTTTACTACTAAGAATTTATTTACAAATATGCATTTTAATTGTAAGTTCTATATTACAGTTTTATAAATAATGTTATGAGATTAGCAAATACAACAATTTAATTATAAATGTAGTCTGATGTCATTTATTAGGCAAAGTTACCAGCTGTTCTTGAAAAAAGTTCACTTGAAAATTCATGGAAAACAACAATAGCCTAATTAGTATGAGCTCGTCTTGGTGCTTCACACCTTTTGATTGGTCATCAAAAGCAAGTATATGCTAAAAGTTACATGTAAAAGGTTTTTCTCTGTTTAACAACAGTACAGCAGGTCAATAGTGAAAGATGACTTTCACTTACATTGGATTTTTTGCACAGTGGGATGTTGGACTCATGAAAAGTAATCGTTTGCATTTGACAACTGATTTGCTCAATCAGAAACACAAACCGTGTCTTGAACGACACGAGTGCCACTTGCTGTGAAGCTAAAACCAAGGATTTCTCTTTCTTTTTAAAGGTCCCATGATGTTCTTTTTCAAATGTGCATTTTTTTAATTCAAAATTGATTGGTCAGAAGATTTGATGAGGAACCATCGTATGAGGTAATGACAAAAGATCGTTGATCCATTTAGACTGATGTGACAAACTGCAAGCTTTATAACAGGTTTTTTATATCTTCTAAATGTAAATTTTGTCAGTTTTGGAGCGCACTAGCTTATATTTATCCTTAAGTCTAACTTCCTGATACTAACATCTAAAAATAATTTAATTTCACGAGACCTTAAGGCCTTCAAAAAGATTGATTATTTTCACAAGTAATGATACCTTGAGAAATGTCATTACGTAAGCACAATGTCTAGGCTTGTCAAAAGTATCAAGATCGGAACCAATCGTTACTAATATTTTAAAAACGTCCATTTCACGCTAATATAACACCGCTTTGAAACACAGTGTCAATGTATCTGTGTCTGCACCGATGACATTCACAGCCAATCACAGTCATTTCTGTTGAGCATGTGAACACAATGGCCAATCAGTTGTGTTTAAGAACGTGCTCAAATACCTAACTCGATACAAACGTAAGTACGTCTTATGTGGTTCAAACGAACTCTGGCACACACTAAAATAATGATTTTTGCTGCTTGTTCAAACTATTTATTTCAAATGAGCAGAAACAACACAATTATTAAGATGCTTTTTGGGACAACTTAATTGTTTTATGTTGAGTTATGTTAAGTTAACTTAATCGATTTGTGTTGGGACGACATGAACGCATTTTTTTTACAGTGTAACTGTATTCATACTTGTCACAACATTGTTTTTTTTTCCCTAAACGATTCATCATACTATTAGTAGTTCAGCCACAAGTTTTCCTCGTTGTTTTGTGAAACACAGCCCAGAACAAGTTTCATGCCAAAGTTATGTAGTTTATTATTTTGCTCAAATCCCTAACCCTTTCTATGAGCGATTGTAATAGAATGGCTTGCCTTTGTAAACACCACTAATAATCGCCTAATGGTAGGTTTGTCATAACAATAATAACCCCATTCATTGGCTTAAACGCAAGTATCCCCAGAGTTGCCATCTTCACAATGGGGCTTCATTAATCAGTGGAGCTGTTTGTGAAACAAGGGCTGAGGTAATTTCAGCACTGAATGCCCTCAGAAACAGATGACTGATAAAAATGTTTTGTTGTTGACAATTAAAAAGTGCCTCTGAGATTACGGGGTTTGGACTGTCAGTCAGTAATTGGGAATGATTAATCTAAGAGCTATTGGGAATGTTTGTAAGAAGATTTGTATCAGACAGTGATTGAATGAGGGATTCGAGAACCCTGTTACATACAGTTGGAGAATTATTAGCCCGCCTGAATTATTAGACCCCCTGTATATTTTCTCCCCAATTTCTGTTTAACGGAGAGAAGATTTTTTTCAACACATTTCTAATCATAATAGTTTTAATAACTCATTTCTAATAACTGATTTCTTCTATCTTTGCCTTGATGACAGCAGCGTTGTGCTAGTTACTGAAAAATAGTAACTAGTTACAGTTACTAGATACTTCATTCAAAAAAATAACTCAATTACTTTATCAATTACTTACACCAAAAAGTAATGCATTACTATTAAAAGTCATTTTGAGTTACTTTTCAAAAGAACATTTTTAATGCGCGCATGTATAACATCACTTACAGTTGGAGTCAGAATAATTAGCCCTCCTGAATTATTAGCCTCCCGTTAATTTTTTCTCCAATTTCTGTTAAAATGGAGAGATTTTTTCCACATTTCTAAACATAATAGTTTTAATAACTCTATTTTATCTTTGCCGTGATGACAGTAATTAATATTTTACTAAATATTTTTCAACACACTTCTATTCAGCTTAAAGTGACATTAAAACTTAAGTAGCTTAATTAGGTTAACTAGGCAGGTTAGGGTAATTAAGCAAGTTATTGTATAACGATGGTTTGTTCTTTAGACAGTCGGAAAAAATATATAGCTTAAAGATTTAATCATTTTGACCTTAAAATGTTTTTTTTTAAATTAAAAACTGGTTTTATTTTAGCCGAAATAAAACAATTAAGAATTTCTGCAGAAGAAAAAATATTATCAGACATACTGTGAAAATGTCCTTGTTCTGTTAAACATCATAATATTAATTCAAAGGGGGGCTAAGAATTTTGACTTCAACTGTAAGTGCTGCATGAAGAAAAAACTGTTGATCAACTTCACAGTTTTTATTAACTTGTTTTCTCACAACTAAAACACAAAGACAAACTTGAATAAAAAAAAATGTTTTAAACACATATGTTTTATTTAAGTCAGACTAGCAGCACAAACATAAAAATGTCACAATGTGATAAACCAGCTGAATGATATATTCAGAAACAAAAAAGCCAAAACTAAAGCTGCTTCAGTGTCATAAAAGTTTAAATTTAACCCTTAAACATGTTCCTTCAAACCTTTAAATAGAAACTAAATACAACAAACACAAAAGCTTTATGAAATAAATAAATGAAAGTACTGTAATAAGAATTATCATTGAGAATCAATTTTGTGAAACTCAGCACCAAAAAAACTGTTATGGACAACCATAAATGTTATGCATTTTAAACAAAACAAAAACAAAAGAGCTGCTCAAAAATGAAATCTATGAACAATTTTCATACTAACCATAAATTAAACATGGTATGTCAGCAACTTATGGCAATAAACTGTGTGTATTCAAAGTGAAAATCAAATTTGTTGCGTGCAAATGTGTACTGAATTATTTTAAACAACAAACATAGTAGTAATAGTAATTAATAGGAATGTTAATAGTCTCTTCGTCTCTCACACACTCGGTCTACCTCGTGTGCATTCATTCTCTCTCGCACGCACACTTGGCCTCTCTCACGTGCAACTGGTCTCTCTCAAGAATATTCGGTCTCTCGCGCGCACACTTTGTGTACCTCACGCGCATTCGGTCTCTCTGCTTTCACTTGACTTTTGTCCAGTATGGCGCCTCGTACACTACGCGTCTTCTTTAGTGGTGGGTTGGCATCCACTAATCGCACAATGTATCGCCGCTGTAAACAGGAAGATAGAGTGCAGCCAAAATTCATTAATTTAGCAGCAGACAAACGCATCATATTGTAATGATAACCAAGTTAATATATTTAATAATTAATGTATTAGTTATTGTCAAATGTAATGCGATTATAGTAACACATTACTAGTAACATGTTATTACCCAACACTGGATGACAGTACATAATATTTTACTAGATATTTTTCAAGATACTAGTATTTAGCTTAAAGCTACATTTAATGACTTAACTAGGTTAATTAAGCAAATTATGGTAATTAAGCAAATCATTGTATATTGCTATAAGGGGGCTAATAATATTGACCCTAAAATGGTTTATAAAAATTTTTAAACTGCTTTTATTCTAGCTGAAGTAAAACACATAAGCCTTTCTCCAGAAGAAAAAATATTATAGGAATTACTGTGAAAATTTCCTTGCTCTGTTGAGCATAATTTGAGAAATATTTGAAAAGAAAATTCCACTTCAACTATATCTGAATTTATGAAAGCAGGCTCTATGTGAAGATGCCTGACTGCTTCAGAAAGTGGCTGTGCTGTGGGGATTAACCGCGGTAAACGGACGAGTCAGAGAGGCAGAACAAGAGCAAGCAGACAGATGAAAGAACACAGAGAAAGTGACTGTTGATTGCCTCATATTGGGGTCTGTATGAAGTGTGACTTCAATCCCCTCGAACCTTAAGTCACAATTTAAATATCACACAAAGCATGTTCCCGCTTCCTTTGATCGTGCTGTGAAATATGCGTCTCCGGATATTTCTATACCTCAGAAGCACTGAGTTCATATTGTGTGAATATTTTCTTTGTTTAGACACTGTATTTAAATACACACAATTACAGTGATGTAATACATAAGGCCCGTTTCCACTGAGTGGTACGGTACGGTTCGGTTTGGTACGCTTTGGTAGAGCCCAGTGAGCATCCATTAAGGGAAAGTTCATCCCAAAAATCTAAATTCATTTATTCACCATCACAGTTTCTTCTGTAAAACACAAAATACATTTTTAAAGGATGATGGCATGGGCGTCGCTAGGCCTATTTACAGCCCCCCTATATTTCTACTCGGCCCCCCTACAATTTTTGCGATTAGCTCATAAACTGTACACTAAACTAACATCTCAGTCCTCTTTAAATTTGATATGAAAACAGCAGCAGAATTTGGCTCGTCCCCGTATTTTGTTTTCCATTTGATCAGCAAACCACAGCTGTGCAGAGCAAGAGAACAAGGTGTGTGTTTATCGAAAACTTATTATAATATCTGCTTATTTGCTATAGATACACGTGGATCACTTATACCAATGTCACAGAGGAGCAATCGGGTTTCCCATATACTGTTTCCTCAATGCTCACCTCCACCAACGGAAATGTAACTCTTAACAAACACTTCGCTATTCTTATTTTAAAATGAACTACAAATATAAAACACATCACAGTGTGTGTGGCGTTAACTAGTCCATACACTCATGCACAGAAAAGATTAAATACAGTGACAGAACCATTTAGTGAATGTACTCATTTTAACTGTCAGGGTCACTGACAGAGATAGAATAGAAACATCTCGTGTTGTCTTGTATTAAAAAATATACTTGTTATTATGATTCAGAATGTTAAATTAGTGAATTAGCCTGTAGGTTTAAAAAATATTTAAATTTATGCCATTTAATTAGAAAAGTGTCAGTTTTATTTGTTTAATACATAGACAAACATTTAATTAATAGTATTTATTTAATTAAATATTTATTTAATACATTGTACTACAGTAAACAGGCATGTCAAGCCTATTTGGCTTATTCAGAACTCAAATTGCTATGTCTGTCTATACAATAGAGTGCTGGTTTTGCATACAACCTTACCATATTAGTCAACAGAGCTTGACATTAACACCCGCCAATTGCGGGTAGATATCAGCTGTGGCGGGTTAGACAGCCGCTCCCACTATAGACACTTTGGCTGGTTGAACATCATTTTTAAATTGTAGTTTTCTTAAAAGCAGAGTTCGACAATAAAGATGGCCCAGTATTCGTGCAAATGTGATCTAAGAATCGAGAAGCAGCACGACTGACTGAAATGTGTTCACGCAAACAAAAGAAAGCAGGTGAATACCGAATGAGAGGATGAACACCTGTGCGCACGGGTGATGTGATGCGCGCAAAGTGTTTTGGATTTATTCATTTATTTATTTATTTATTAATATGTTTTTTAAGTGTTTTGGATTTATTCATTTATTTATTTATTTATTAATATGTTTTTTAAGTGTTTTGGATTTATTTATTTATTTATTTATTTATTTATTTATTTATTTATTTATTAATATGTTTTTTAAGTGTTTTGGATTTATTTATTTATTTAATCATAAATATATTTTGTAAGTGTTTTGGATTTATTTATTTAATCATAAATATATTTTGTAAGTGTTTTGGATTTATTTATTTAATCATAAATATATTTTGTAAGTGTTTTGGATTTATTTATTTAATCATAAATATGTTTTTTTTGGAAATGTTATGGATTTATTTTTGAAATAGTGTATTGGATTTATTTATTTATTTAAAATGTTTTGGATTTATTTATTCAATTATTATTATGTTTTTTTGAAAGTGTTTTGGATTTATTTATTTATTGAATTAATTATTTATAAAGATAATGTGGTTAGTGTGTTGACATATGGCACTGAGCTGCTCATGGGGACTCGAGTTCGATTCCCAGCTTAAGGTCATTTGCCGATCATTCTCCACTCTCTGCTCCCAACACTTTCCTGTCTCCACTATACTGCCCTATAAAACAAAAGGTTAAAACCTATAAAAAGTTATTTTAAAAAAATGTAGCCTTGAGTAGTTGTCATCCACACTAGCTCGTTAAAACTTGAAATACCGATCAACCAATGAGTCGTTCATCCTCTCCTCTTGTTCCCCTTTGCTGGAACCCCATTTAAAATCCAATTTGCGGGGTTGATCATTGTCTGCCACTCTCCTGATCTATAAAGGTTGGCTGAAATTACTGCGGGATGGCCATTGGCAGAGTTGCTTATCAATGTTAATGGCCTATAATTTCTGCAGCCCTTTTGTTCGGGATATGTATTAACAAGATTAAATGCTGTTTTCAGCTCACGCTCTCTTGATATCAAATTTATGCTGCCGGTAATAGAGTCTGGCGGTGTAATGTTCGACCACAGGGAGAGGTCACTAATGACCAGCACATACCAAATATATATATGGAAAACAAGTGGAATATAGCAACTTTTATAATAAGAGTTTTTAAATGAATTAAATTACAGTTTAATGGCAATTAAATGTAATGATTTGCATATATAGTATTGTAATGTGAAGTGGACGCTGACAAAGGAGTGCGGATCCAAATGCAGGTTTATTAAGAATAGTCAGGCAAGCAACGGTCAACACGGGGACAATCAGGTACATACAGAGAATCCAGAGTCATAGTCAAATAACAGACGAGTGTTCAAAAGGCAGCCAGTAGACAGGAATAAACAATTAAACACAGCGAAAGTCAAATATGGCAAGACAAGGCAAAGGAAAACGTGTTGTAATGTTCACAATTCAGTATAACAAGACTCAGCAACGAGTGTGTGAGTGTCTGTGCTGCTTTTAAAGTTCATGTAATCAGTTTTGAACAGCTTCAGCTGTGTGTGTTAGCAATCAGCGGACAATCGGAACAGGTGTGAGTGTGTTGTGCATGACTGGATCTGTAGTCCATGTAACGGCAGATTTGTAGATCTTTAGCGATCTGTGTTTTTATCAGCGATCTGCAAGAAATGGATTGTTGGTGATTGTGACAAGTATGTTTTTAATATGCGAATAAAAGTCATTTCTATTGAAATGTTAAAGGCATGTATTTTTAAAAATGAATTGTATTACATGATAATGTACTTGAAACGTACTACATAAATACTTTTTTAATGTGGTCATTTGAGATTCTGATAATGTAAGATAACAACTCAGGCAAGTTCAGAGTAAAAAAAAAAAGTCAGTGAGCTCTTATAAAGTGAAAAAGATTGCTCTGTGCATGAAACTGAACAATGTTTACAACATTTTACCTTTAATCCATACTCAGGAAGCAGTCCTGTGGATTTCTTTGACAGTCTTAACAAAAACAATCATGTGATTACCTCAGGGCGAGAAAACCAACAGCAAATTATTATTTCATTATTTATTGGTAAACTTCAACTATACAACTATACTAAATAGTCTTTTATTCCATTAATATTATTATATCTGAAATGTATATTTTTACAATATTTAATGCTTAATTGATATGTGAAGTGATCTTTGATAGCACATCGTGTTCATTTGGTGGTGGCCAAAATGATTATAAATCAATAGTTTGGAATAGGGCTGTGCAATATGATGATACTGTTTGCATCATATGGGCAAAATAAAAAGTCTATTGTTTCACTTTCATGCTCTATAGTTTATTTTGTGGTGTCTCAATAATACATTGATTGCAGTAATATATAATCATCATTTATATGAGTGCAATATTACACGCCATTGTGGGATGCAGACATAGAAAGTGGCTATCGTGCAATGTTTACATTTAGCATTTTATTTCTCAATATTTTTATGTTGGACCTACAATCATCGGTTTTTGACAAATATTTCATATTTATTTTATATTTTTGTATTTTTAATCAAACATTTGCCCTGAAGTTCTAAATAATGTGAGAAATATAGCGAGGAAAGTAAGTATTGAACACGTCATGTTTTTTTTTTTTTCCTGGCAATAATATTTCTAAAGGAGCAAAAATAAAAATATAATAAAACAGACATCTGAAAAATGAGTTATGTGTAATAACGATGAAATGACACAAGGAGAAAGTACTGAACTACTGAAATGTCTTTAATATTTTGTAAAAAGGGCTTTTTTGGTGATGGCAGCTTAAAGACGCCTCTCATATGGAGAATGAGGTCACTTGAATTGCTCAGGTGTGAGTTTTTGGTTTTCACATACTTCAACAGAGTGTAAAAATCTTGATGGTTCTGTGGGTCTCGTCTATCAAATCTGATTTTTAATTAGTATTTTTTATTGGATTCAAGTCAGGTGATTAGTTGGGCCATTCTACAGCTTGATTTTCTTTCTCTAAATGCATTTGAGAGTTTCCTTGGCTGTGTTTTGGATCATTGTCTTGCTGAAATGTCCACCCTGGTTTCATCTTCATCCTCCTGGTCATGCAGATGTTGAACTGAACTGCTAATATTTATTTACAATGAGGAAGGGCAGAGAGTTGCTGAAGAATTACTGAGAGATTTCAGCTGCTGTCTGGGCTTTCATTGCTTTTCTACATCTCCCTTTCTTTGTGTGTTCAAAATTTTTTCTCTGTGCCATTTCATTTTATTAAACACAACTTCATATGTAATCTAATAAGATTAGTTGTCTTTGGATATATGGATTTTTTAGGTTGCTGTCAACATCTGGTGAAAATTTCAAGTCAACGGCACCTTTAGAAATATGTTTTCCGAGAAAAATGGTGACGTGTTCAAAACTTATTTTCCCTACTGTATTATCACATACAGTATGAACGAGTACATGTCTGAGTCAGTCTTAAAATGTATTAAATTTCAAAAACTAAATTTTAGGCCATAAAATCTTAAATTTAATAAAATATTGTGTTGTAGGTCTTGAATCTTTTTTTAAAAAGTTCTTAATTTTCTTTTGTCCATGTAAAGCTACAGTACCCGATGGGTACAACACCCATCCAAACACATCAATCCATCTAAAATAAAATAAAATAAAATAAAATAAAAATAACAAAGGTTTTATTTATTAACTCTATTTACCATTATGGTTTATTTACATCGATTACAAAAACGTTTTTTATAAACATTCTCCATGTATTTGTAGCTACATGGTGAGGACACAGACCTGGACAGACTATTTAGTCTATTATAGTTTTTTTATTTTATAGTGATTATTATAGTTTTTTAAGGAATTAAAGTTAAAGTTAAAAAAGTACATGTATACAACTAGAGTTAACTTTTTTGGACACATTATTTAAAATATGTGGCTAAGAAGAGCCCTTAGTATAATAGAATTTTAGTCATGAGGCAAGAGGCCATTGACTCAACCATGTCGTTTGTGTGTATTTAGCATTTAGCCCTGTTTAAGTTTGAATTTTATTTTATAACAGTCTTAAAGGTTCATGATTTTTTTAACAGATTTGTGTGTGTTGAGCATCATTTAAGACAACATTAGCACCTGTCAGCTTTAATTGTGGGGAAAACTGGATAATTTTGAGCTTTTGTCAGCTAATTTCATCTTCATGTGTCTTTCTCATTTTTATTCATAGAGGAGTTTTCTTATCCTATGAGAAGACCCTGTTTCTTAATTATTCATGAGAGCATATGCTTTCTGAAGGCAAGTACAGCAAGCAGTATTTAGCCCTTCATGAAGTCAGTATATACTTTAAAATGTTTTTTTTTCCTTTAAATTCCTTTACTTGTAGTTAAAATAGAAATTACTAATTAATTGAGTTTACAGAAATACTACTATATTGTAACATATATATTGTTATCAGGATGTGAGAAGACCTATATCGAGATATGAGATGTTTGTCATATAGTCCAGCCATCATTTGTAAAGTATCTCGAAAAGAATCTAGTTTGTTGATGTTTAATATGTGTTTTGTACTCCTACAACTTGATCTTTCACTGTCAAGAGATCCATCGTTTCTGTCTTTACAGAGCAGAACATCGACTCAGTCTATCAGTCTACGCAGACAGTCTCTCGAGCTCTCATACTGTACATGTGTGCAGGAAGAAAAGTGTTTTTCCAACGTCAGAAAGCAAACAGAGCTTTATTGAGCGTGGAGTCCTACCAACTGCTCTGATTCACTGGCACTCGCTGTGTTGGTCTCTCAGTAGATGGAGCCATGATGAGTCACTGGGCAGAGCTGAGAGAGATAATAGCAGGTTCACGGACACGCCGCTTCTTAGTGGGAGTGAAACAACAGGCTGGATCGACTGAAAGAGAAACACTGGCAGACACAGAGATGCTGGGAGGAAAAGGGAAAGACAGACAGACTGTCAAACAGTAAACCAAGCACGAGAATTAGGGTCACACTTTACAGTGAGGTTTCATTAATTAATTTATTTACTAACAATGAATAATACTTCCTCATTCATTCATTTATCATTTATTTACCTTTGGCTTAGTCCCTTTATTCATCAGGTGTAGCCACAGCGGAATGAACTGCCAACTTATCCAGCATATGTTTTACACGGCGGATACCCTTCCAGCTGCAACCCAGTACTGGGAAACACCCATACACTCTCACATTCACACACATACACTACAGACAATTTAGTTTATTCAGTTTACCTATAGCCCATGTCTTTGGACTAGGGGGGGAACAAGAGCACTCGAAGGAAACCCACGCCAACACAGGGAGAACCACTGAGCCACCATGCCCAATACTTCTACAACATTTATTAATTATTGTTTACATTTAGTAATGCATTATTAAGTCCAGATTCATGCTTATTACATTGGAAATAAAGTACATCCAGGAGGTTTTTATCGAAAAATAAAGCCTGAGAGGCTTATCGGCGAAAACAACCCTTCTGGATGTACTTTATCCCACTTATTAGATGTCTTCTTGCCACAAAACATAAAAATTGACACAAAACATTGTTCTGAGGTGTAATAGTTTGTTAATTATTATTATTAAACGCAAAGCTGACAGAAACAAAAGCAGCTGACAGAGTATACACTAACCTATGCTTTATTCAGTCACAAGATGGCACCAAACTGTCAAACAGAAACAAAACCAACTGAATAAAGTATAGTCTAACCTAGGAATTTAATTAACACAGCACATAACAGTCAAAAACTGCAATATGACAGCCTATGAGGATAAATATGAGGATATGTGGATGTAAGCATAGGCAGAGAGTATGTAAGGCTGGGGAAGGCTTAGCCTCCCCCTTGTCAGAGACCACGGAGATAGCAGCAAAGAAAAAACCTGCATTGAAAACATGTAACGGGTGTAAGGCGGAATATGAATGTAATTTAATGTTGATGATTAACAGAACACTTTAGTTATTGTAAGTTTGCCAATTAAATTTAAATTCCCCCTCCACACAAAAATGAGACGGTCATTGCACTGATGAGTGCTCTTTTTGACTGGAGTTCGCAGCAGCTCTGAAAACGAAACCAAAAGTGCTGGCCAGCGAACTATTCTTATTTGCTGGTCAGGGACATAAGTAATAAAATGACAAATGAGTATTACGAGAGAGCTAGGTATAATAAAATATTATTCTGGTTTAACTCGTTTTCAGCATTAAATAAAATTGGTAGTTTTTATTTATTTATTTATTTTTGCAAAAGGGTTGGATTCTCAAAAATGTGATTTGTTAAATAAATTACTATATTATCAGAGATCATAACTATAAGAAATTAGCTATTATACACTTAGTTTAAGAGTAGGCTCTGAGGTCCACCCTATTTAGGTCCACTCATTTAAAAATTTCTGGCCTTGCCCCTGTCTGCATATCGAACGTGACATAACCACAGGACTAAACAACAAAGACAACATCAACGCTTTTAATGCCAGGCCTAAAAAGAGGATTTTGCTGCATAAGGCATGGCAGTGGCTATTAATTATATTGACTGCCATGCCAAAACACATTTTTGTTTGTTAGACAGAAGGCTACCATTAATCTATAATATAATATAATATAATATAATATAATATAATATAATATAATATAATATAATATAATATAATATAATATAATATAATTTAATATTATTCTCATTATACACTACCAGTCAAAAGTTTGGGGTCAGTAGGATATTTAAATGTTTTAAAATAAGCTTCTCTTGCTCACCAAGGCTGCGTTTATTTAATTAAAAATACAGTAAAAATTGTGAAAAATTGCACTATAAAATAGCTGTTCAAAAGTGGTTTATAATTTAATTTAACAATTTATTCCAGTGATTTTAATGATGAATTTTCAGCTTAATTACTCCAGTCTTCAAAGTCACGATCCTTCAGAAATCACTCTAATATTAATTATTATTGTTATAATTATTTATAATAATATTATTATTATTATTATTATTATTATTATTATTATTATTATTATTAATGGTAATAGTAATAAAAGCAACAAGGAGTAATAATTTCATTTGAAGCTACATACAGTGTAAGTAATAAAAAATATTTTTAAAATAATTATTAAACAATTGAACATTTTTTATATATATTTAATAAATGCCGTCTTGATGAACAGAATAATTTTAATTAAATTATTAAATAAAATGAATAATTAAAAATAAATAAATAAACTGACCCCAAACTAGTAGTGTAGATCAGTGGGTTAGTTAAATAAAATAATTTAATGTGCGTGTTGAATATAATAGACATTTGTTAATAGGCTGTGCTTTTTTTTAAAACCTCTCCTTTGTCAGTCGCAAATCTTTACAGTAAATTTACAGTGGCAACCAAAATTGCCATTAATATTGTAAATTTTACAGCAATTTTGTTTTACAATGTAATGTTCACAAAGATTAATAAATACTGTGATAAATGTTTTGTTTTTGTTAGTAAATTAACTAACAATAACTAATACAACCTTATTGTAGAGTTGCCAACCACATTTTTATGATAAAAAATAACTACATTGTAATCTATAATTACTATAATACTATTTACTACTACTGGTATATATAGTAGTATATAGTATGCTACTTTACTAAAATGACTATAGTTTACAGTTGAAGTCAGAATTATTAGCCCCCCTTTAATTTTTATTTCTTTTTTAACTATTTCCCAAATGATGTTTAACAGAGCAAAGAAATTTTCATAGTATGTCTGATAATATTTTTTCTTCTGGAGAAAGTCTTATTTGTTTTATTTCGGCTTGAATAAAAGCTGTTCTTAATTTTTTAATAAAACATTTTAAGGTCAACATTATTAGCCCCTTAAAGCTATATATTTTTTCGATAGTCTACAGAACAACCCATCATTATACAATAACTTGCCTAATTACTCTCTCCCGCCTAGTTAACCTAGTTAAGCCTTTAAATGTTACGTTAAGCTGTATAGAAAATTGTCTAATATTAAAATATATAAAATCTGTCTTGAAAATTATCTAATAAAAAATTATTTACTGTCATCATAGCAAAGATAAAATAAAGCAGTTATTAGAAATGAGTTATTAAAACTGTTATGTTTAAAAATGTGTTGAAAAAATCTTCTCTCTGTTAAACAGAAATTGAGGGAAAAAATAAACGGGGCTAATAATTCAGGGGGTCTAATAATTCTGACTTTAATTGTGTATACTAAAATAATTATATTGTAAATACATACATGCAATCATGCATACATACATACATACATACACACACATTAAAAAAAATTGTAATAACCCGGTAACACTGCAAGTTTTTTTTTCATTAAGTGCCCCATAAAGGGTTAACATCTGAGTTAGAGTTTCTTTGTTCATAACTTTGAGAAGTAAATCCCTTATGGGTAACCCTGTACGATACACTGGGTGTATGAAGACAGCAATGGGATAGATGGGTTGGATTCAAGCACTGGAGCTTGTCTTGTTTTGTGAGCAGTTTTTTGCAGTTTTTGCATGCCGTCTGCATCAGAAGTTCCATGAGTGGTCAGTGGGTGGGCCGCACGAAGCTCAAACTACGTCATTTACGAGTTGAACACACTGCTGCTATGAAAAGCAAAGGGTTGGAATGCGTTGTGCTGGATGTCTGCTTTATTGTTTGGCAGGACATTTCCGCATGTGCCTCGCTATTGCAGGATTCATTCAACCAAATGTTCAGCAGCTGCTTTTGCCACTGGAACATATGAATTATGTGGCTGCATTTCCAATTTTGCCTCATTTCTTCTATTTCCCACTGTGTTTGTCCCTTTAGGAATGACTGTGGCCTTTCAATGCACTAAACAGCTAATGACACATTCAGGGCTAAATACAGTTTCACCCACTGCTCCATTCAAACCTCTAAAGTGCGCATATTACGCAGGCTGCGGCTTGGGTCATATAGTAATGTGCGAATCCAAATATTGGTTAACCATTGGAAGTACCTGCAAAACAAATAAAGAAAGGTTTGATGACGGTCCATCTCAGGCCAGCTGGGGAAAATAAACACACTTACTCATTGTAAAAGACGGAGCTCTTCATATTGATTTTTCCCTCTTGTGAGGTATTTCATTTGAAGCTCGCTCTTTGTGAAATAAAGAGTACCGTACATCACACTGGATACACCGCAGCTGCAAGAATGGACTTAGAAAATAGTGTGACATTACCTCGTATGATTTTTTTTTTTGTTATGTGAAATGTGTTTTTGTTTTTTTTGTTTTTTTTAACTTATGTAGAGAAATATGTGGTGTATTCAGGATGCAGCCTGTCCAGCAAGGATATTCTGTTCATTTAAGATACAAAATGTTCATTGATCATTAAATCAGAGTAAGCATGAGCATCTTGTTTATTTAAGATGCACAATGTCAATGTCAACAATTACTTTATTAAGTCTCCTATAGTTAAACTGAGTTTTAGCATTTTTTAATCCATTCAGCCGATCTTTGAGTCTGGCTGGAGCACACTTTAGCTTAGCTTAGCATAGATCATTTAATCAGATTAGACCGTTAGCATATTATTTGTTAAAGATTCACAATATCTCTGCAATTCTCTATCTAGCTTAATTTTCAAATGGAAGTAAAGGAACGGTTTACTGTTAACGTGTAAGACTTCAAACTCCAATTGTGAGATGTAGAGTCAGCAAGCTGCAAAGTTAGATTGGGAGATGAAAACAATAAAGACATAAGATATAAACTCAACCAGATTGATTTTGGTTGGTCATCAACTGTCATCAGTAATGAAAAAATATTTACAAACTTACAGCAACACTCCACCATATAAACTTCCCTACAATTAAACTAAGTTTTATCTGATCATTGAATCAGATTAGACTGTTAGCATCTCGTTTATTTAAGATACATAATGTCTCCACAATGACAAATCTCCACAACATCTAGCTTCCTTTTCAAATGGAAATACAGAACTGTTTACTGTTAAAATGTAAGACTTCCAGTGCCAATTGTGAGATGTGAAGTTAGATTGGGAGATGAAAACTCTAAAGACATAAAATATAAACTCAACCAGATTGATTTTAGTTGGTTGTTCATGTGATCAACTCGCTTAAGTATTGAATAAGTATTTGCAAACTCAAAGCAACATTCTATTTTATTTGCAAATAGGCTTATTTTACAACTCCTCAGCAATTAAACCGAGTTTTACCATTTTTTTAATCCATTCAGCCAATCATTGAGACTGGTCGGAGCGCACTTCAGCTTAGTTTAATGTAGATTATTGAATCAGATTAGACTTTTAGCATCTTGTTTATTTAAGATTCACAATATTTCTGCAATGCTCTATATAGCTTCATTTTCAAATGGAAGTACGGAACAGTTTTCTGTTAATGTGTAAGACTTCTGGTTCCAATTGCGAGATATGAAGTCAGAATTGCAAAAGCTGGCAAGTTACTTACAGCTAACAGTATTAAAATACATAAAATCATAATTTTTCAGTATTGTTTTTCAGTCTGCATTCGAACCCAAAAGCCAATTGCAGCACAGTAACTATGTGCGCACACACATGGTCCACTAGGCTATATGAGACTATATAATCTGACCCTGTCAGTCAAATGCAAATTCGGCAGGTCTCGAAACGCTTCTGAAATGATCGATGCTTTGAATCGCTTATTTAGTCACATGACCAGGTGTTTCGAAACACTTTAGTCACCTGTGTTTCGAACCACCTTAATCACGTGACCTAGGTGTTTCAAATTACTGTAGTCATGTGACCTGTGTATTTCGAATCACTGTAGTCACGTGACCTGTGTTTATAATTACCTTAGTCTTGTGACCTGTGTGTTTCGAATCACTGTAATCACGTGACCTGTGTGTTTATAATTACCTTAGTCTTGTGACCTGTGTGGTTTGAATCACTGTAGTCACGTGACCTGTGTTTATAATTACCTTATTCTTGTGACCTGTGTGTTTCGAATCACCTTAGTCACGTGACCTGTGTGTTTATAATTTCCTTAGTCTTGTGACCTGTGTGTTTCGAATCACCTTAGTCACGTGACCTGGGTGTTTCGAATCACTGTAGTCACGTGACCTTTGTGTTTAGAATCCCCTTAGTCACGTGACCTGTGTGTTTAGAATCACCTTAGTCACATGACCTGGGTGTTTTGAATCACCTTAGTCATGTGACTTGGGTGTTTCGAATGACGTTAGTCATGTGACCTGTGTGTTTCGAAACACTTTAGTCACTTGACCTGTGTGTTTCGAATCACTTTAGTCACGTGACCTGGGTGTTTCGAATCACCTTAATCACGTGACCTGGATGTTTTGAATCACCGTAGTCACGTGACCTGTGTGTTTCGAATCACCTTAGTCACATGATATGTGTTTCGAATCACCTTAGTCACATGACCTGTGTGTTTAGAATAACTTTAGTCACACGACCTGGGTGTTTCGAATCACCTCATTCACGTGACCCGTGTGTTTAGAATCACCTTAGTCACATGACATGTGTTTCGAATCACCTTAGTCACGTGACCAGGGTGTTTCGAATCACCTTAGTCACGTGACCTGTGTATTTAGAATCACCTTAGTCCCGTGGATCATACTTCGTGCAGTGTTTCGAAACACTTGCGCTTCGGGATCTCGACACGTTGTTGAAGCATCAGTTTCACGTCAGCCTTCCATATTTGACCGTTGCCAGCCTGACTACTACTCCTAATAAACTGCGTGTGGATCCTCACCTCTGTTGTTCCAGACCCTTTACCTGACAAGCTGCTGCAGATGCAAAAGTTATTACAAATTTCCGAACTTTCATCAATATAACCAACAAACTTGCAACCAGGGAGACATTTGCGAGAGACAATTCAGAACATATTTATTTTGACTTTTGATCCTGAACCATATCTATTTGAACCAGAATACACTGAAGATGAGCTTTTTGAAACATGAAAGGCAAGAACGAAAAAAGTGGAGGTTGCTTTAAGCAATTCTTTTCAAGAACCTTATATCTATCGATTTAGTTCTTCTTCATCACGAAATCTAGCTTGACATTTTTTGACTTCACACAAGCATGAAAGCCCTCAGAGTCTGGTTTGAACTGGATTTTTGCAGACAACTCTTGCTGGTGGCTTCAGATGGAAGAGTGTCACTGCCCTCATCAAATCTCTGGCACGGCATTATTAGTAGCTGCTCTGTTTTTTGGAATCACAGCCACGGATCTGAACAGTTAAGGGTGGAGGTGTTGCCAAAAGCTTCTGAGCTGTTGACAAGGCGGCCTTTCATCTGGCTCACTTGTATCTTATGACGGCATCAATCACAAACTGGCTGCTCAGAGGCAGGTTGGGTCCACGCCACCGGTAGTTTGGTGTTAAATTTCTGTTGACGGATGCCAGCAGTTTGGCCTCAGAGCGGCACACTGGATATACATCATGGCATATGCAGCTTAACCTGCCTGCATTTGTGAGCCGGTGCACATTAGTTCTGGGTTATTTGAGGCGATTCCACACAGAGACACACAGAGCGAAAACATTACTGCTCCCTCAATACTAGTAATGCTCTGATGCTCCAGAATGAATAATAGTAAATGGCTAACTTGTACAGTCATTTTGTTTTTGAGTAATGAATTGGAGGAATCAACATGATTTTGTGTTCAACATGGTCAAGGCATCTCTCCTTATGCAATGTTTTTATTTATTTTGTGACTTTAAAAGCTTATTAGGTTATTATTATTATCATGATTATTGTTGTTATTGTTATTATTTTTATTATTGGTATTAGTAGTAGTCATCGTTGTAGTTGTTGTTGTTGTAGTTGTAATAGTAGTCATATACGTAGTATAGTAGGAGTAGTAGTCATTTAATTGTAGTTGTTGTAATAGTTTAGTTGTAGTAATGTATTTGTAATGTATTTGTAGTAGTTGTGGTTGTAGTAGTAGTTGTGTTAGTATTTGTATTTGTAGTAGTTGTAGTAGTAGTAGTAGTTGTTGTTGTTGTTGTAGTAGTTGTATTTGTAGTAGTTGTGCTTGTGGTTGTTGTAGTAGTAGTAGTGGTTGTAGTAGTAGTTGTTGTAATAGTTGTGGTTGTAGTTGTGATTGTATTAGTAGTTGTTGTAGTTGTATTTGTAGTAGTTGTGGTTGTTGTTGTGGTTGTAGTAGTAGTAGTAGTTGTTGTTGTTGTAGTAGTTGTGGTTGAAGTAGCAGCTGTGATTGTAGTAGTAGTTGTTGTAGTAGTAGTTGTATTTGTATTTCTAGTAGCTGTGGTTGTAGTAGTAGTAGTAGTTGTGGTTGTAGTAGTAGTTGTGGTTGTGATTGTAGTAGTTGTATTTGTAGTAGCTGTGGTTGTAGTAGTAGTAGTAGTTGTGGTTGTAGTAGTAGTTGTAGTTGTGATTGTAGTAGTAGATGTATTTGTAGTAGCTGTGGTTGTAGTAGTAGTAGTTGTGGTTGTAGTAGTATTTGTAGTAGTTGTGGTTGTAGTTCTTGTTGTTATAGTTGTATATGTAGTAGTTGTGGTTGTTGTTGTAGTAGCAGTTGTATTTGTAGTAGTTGTGGTTGTAGTAGTAGTACTGGTAGTAGTTGTTGTTGTTGTTGTTGTATTTGTAGTAGTAGTTGTTGTTTTGTTGTTGCTGCTGTAGTAGTAGTTGTGGTTGTAGTGGTAGTTGTTGTAGTATTTGTGCTTGTAGTTGTGGTTGTAGTAGTAGTGATAGAAGTAGTAGTAGTTGTTGTTGTTCTTGTGGTTTCAGTTGTAGTTGTTGTTGCTGTAGTATTAGTTGTAGGTGTTGTTGCTGTAGTTGTAGGTGTAGTAGTAGTTTTAGTTGTAGTTGTTGTAGTAGTTGTGGTTGTAGTAGTAGTTGCAGTAGTTGTTGTTGTTCTTGTAGTTTCAGTTGTAGTAGTTGTAGTTGCTGTAGTAGTAGTTGTAGGTGTTGTTCTTGCTGTAGTAGTAGTTGTAGGTGTAGTAGTAGTAATTTTAGTTGTAATTCTTGTAGTAGTAGTAGTAGTAGTAGTAATAGTAGTTGTTGTTGTTGTTGTATGTTTATTTATGTGACAGCATATAATGAATCATAAATTCTAAATAAATTAATTTCAAGAGTATAAACAAATAAAGTTAGGCACCAGCTATTAATTTGCACTATTGGTAGTTCATTGTTTTCCTATAAATAACAGAATGTGACAAGCATTTAATTATTTTTATAACTTTAATGTAATTTTGACAAAATAAAAGACATTATTTTCTTCATAAGGTGAAAAATAAAACTCTTGATTAAAAAATAGATTTAGTTATTTCATTCATTCATTCATTCATGCATACATTTGCTTATCAATTTATTTATGCATTTATTAATTTAGTCATTTATTTGTTTATTTAAATGTGGCTATTGTATGTCGAAATACAACTTTTTTATTAGTATTTGTATTTATTATATTATTTATTTTTATATAATATTATTTTCTAGTAATAAAAATTGCATTAAAATATAGCTGTAAATGATAATAAATAATAATAATTCAAAATAAATACAAACCTAAAAATGTGTCTGAATGAGAATTATAATAAATTAGTTGGTATTGGTAAACTAACGTTTCTCATAAATGAAATGATTTATTGTATATGTTTGATGTTTATTGGTGCTGCTTGGTGTCAGACCAAGAGAATAGATGACCATTATTAAATTTTAGCATTTGAAAACTTTTTTCCTTATCATTTTTTTTTTGCCTCTAAATATATCTATACTTTCATTTTTAATTGTTCATCTGATCTAGTTTCAACGAGTCTTTCAGACCTAATCTGATAAAAATCGCACTTTGGCAATAAAAAAAAAATCATCAGATCAGAAACTTTTCCTCCCTCACATTAAAGCATTGAAAGCACTTAACTGGACACACATGCAGAGTTTATAAGACACTGACAGCTTAGATCCACTGGTGTGTAGAAGTTCTGTATTCACTCTCTTTAAAGCACCTATGAGTAATAACGTCACAGTCCATGCAATAAAAACATGAGGAGCGACCATAGGTGGAAATGCACCGCACTGTGTGTTTCTTGAGCCCAGAGGACAAAGAGCTCCTTTATGGCACCTGCTGGTTTTCCTTCAGGGTGAGGTATGTGTGATGGAGTTTCTAGCTCTTCTGCAGGTCCTGTGGTCTGGCGTGGGTTTTGGACACAGTCAGTCTGACAGAAGGCTGTACACTTCCTCCAGGACACATTAGCCTTTGCAATGCCATGCTCTGTAAATTTAGACGCTAACATTGGTGTAGAAATCTTTATACTGTGTTAATTGTATATAATGTTATATATTTTGAATCCATTCAGCCAATCTCTGGGTCTGTTGAGAGCACTTTAAGCTAAGCTTAGCATAGATCATTGAATCGGGTTAGACCATTAGCCTCTCACTTAAAAATTACCAAAATGTTTTAATTATTTTCCAATTTAACCTTTCTGTGCTTACATAATGTACTAAAAGCCACGAAAATTGAAAACGTTTTATTTTCTAGGTCGATATTGTTAGGAACTATACTCTTATTATGGCATATTAATCAAAACAAACTTACAGTACATGAATATAACCAACATGACCACGCTCTTGGACGAGGAGCGTTCTTTGGAACCGTGGGTTTTGGATACAGTCCGTCTGCCAGAAGGCTGCACACTTCCTCCTGGACACGTTTGCCTTTGCAATGCAACGCTCTGTAAATTTAGATGCTAACATTGGTGTAGAAATCTTTATACTGTGTTATTTTGTTATTTATTTTGAATTTTTTCAGCCAATCTCTGGGTCTGTTGGGAGCACTTTTAGCTTAGCTTAGCATAAATCATTCAGATTAGACCATTAGCATCTCGCTTACAAATTACCGAAATGTTTTGATAATTTTCCTATTTAACCTCTTCTGTGCTTGCATAATGTACTAAGACCAACGGAAATACTCTTATTCTGGCATTATAATCAAAACAAACTTAAATCAATATAACCAACATGGCCACCTTCTTGGGCAAGGAGTGTTTTTTGGACACAGTCTGTCTTGACAAAAGTCTGTACACTTCCTCCTGGACACATTTACCTTTGATCATTAAATCAGATAAGCCCAAAAGCCTCTAGCTCAAAAATTAACAATAAGGTTTGATAATTTTCCTATTCATACTCCTTTGTGTTTACATAAAATATACTAAGACCAAAGGAAGATTAGACGTTTCTATTTTTCTAGGCCGATATGGTTAGGAACTATACTTTTGTTCTGGCATTATAATCAAAACACTTGTACATCAATATAACCAACATGACCATGCTCTTGGGCAAGGAGCATTATTTGGAACGGTGGGTTTTGGACACCCTTAGTCTGACAGAAGGCCCGACACTTCCTCCAGGACACATTCGCCTTTGCAATGCCATGCTCTGTAAATTTAGATGTTGATGTAGTAATGACTTACTCTTACTATGTTAATTTGTTAGATATTTCGAATCCTTTGAGCCATTCTCTGGGTCTGTTAGGAGCACTTTTAGCTTAGCTTAGCATACATAGATCATTAAATCAGATTAGACCATTAGCATCTCACTGAAAAATTACCGAAATGTTTTAATTTTCCTATTTAAACTCTTCTGTGTTTACATAATGTACTCAGACCAACGGAAGATTAGACGTTTCTATTTTTCTAGGCTGATATGGTTAGGAACTATAGTCTTATTCTGGCATTATAATCAAAACACTTGTACATCAATATAACCAACATGACCACGCTCTTGGGCAAGAAGCATTATTTGGAATGGTGGGTTTTGGACACAGTCAGTCTGACAGAAGGCCCTACACTTCCTCCAGGACACATTCGCCTTTGCAATGCCACGCTCTGTAAATTTAGATGTAACGTCGGTGTAGAAATGACTTACTCTATATACTGTGTCAATTTGTTATATATTTTGGATTCATTCAATCAATCTCCAGGTCTGGCGGAAGCACTTTTAGCTTAGCTTAGCATAGATCATTGAATCAGATTAGACCATTAACATCTTGCTGAAAAATTACAGAAATGTTTTGATAATTTTCCTTATTAATCTCTTCTGTGTTTACATAATGTATTAAGACCAACGGAAAATTAGATGTTTCTATTTTCTAGGCCAATATGGTTAAGAACTATACTCTTATTCTATCAAATAAATATTGAATAGCTAAAAAAATCACACTTAAAGATTGCTCATTGAAATCATATTGTATTTTTTCACCTTAACTTGTGCCTGTCTTTAATGTTGGACAGTTGAGTGTTAAATGAATCCAGTCCATGTTTAGTCAAATTAATGCAATTTATTTAAAAAAACTAGAACTGTATACTGTATGCATTTAAACAATATTGGCATCTGTAATTTTTTTTGTTAAAATCATATTGGCCAAAAAAAATTCCTATTGGTGCATCCCTAGTTATAACAATATAACTTTGACCTTCTGAGATAAACAAACTAAATGTTCTGATAGTAAAGCTCCTCTTTCACTACTGGCTTAGTAAAGATTGCTTTTTAACAAAAGAGTCCAGTTATTGGCACGCCATTTCTTCTGAAACACCCTGGAGGGTGAAATGCCTTTGCTAAAGGGCACGATGGTGATTTGATTGTTTGCCCCTGGTCAAGATCAAACTGGAGACCTTCTGATTACCAAGCCTGACCTTGACCTAAACCAAACCACCACAATATTGACGCTGCCATATTTTGCAAAATGTATTGTTAAGACGTCGCATCTCTCATGCAGTTATTGAATTAGCCTTGATGTTTGTGGGTTAGGTATACAGTTGAAGTTAGAATTATTAGCCCCCCTGTATATTTTTCTGCCAATTTGTGTTTGAGGCAGTTTTACTCATTTTTAATTACTAATTCCTTTTATCTTTGCCATGATGACAGTACATAATATTTTACTTGATGTTTTTCAAGATACTACTATTAAAGTGCAATTTAAAGGCTTAACTAGGTTAATTAGGTTAACTAGGCAGGTTAGGGTAATTAGGCAAGTCATTGTATAACGATGGTTTGTTCTGTAGACTAGCTTAAAGGGGCTAATAACACTGTGAAAATTTCCTTGCTATGTTAAACATCGTATGGCAAATATTACGAAATAAAATCACGAAGGGCTAATTATTTTGACTTTAACTGTATATATTTGACTGTCATATTGACAGATTGTTTTTTTTTTTTTTTCTTCCTCTCTTCTCAGCAGTGGCCGCTTTGAGATTCTCGGCGGGGGGAGTCTGCGGATCTTCAATCTCACAGAGGAGGATGCCGGGGTGTACAACTGTCTAGCAGAAAACACCAATGGGTCCATTGAAGCCCAGGCTGAGCTTACGCTGAAGGGTGAGATTAAACCTTACCGCTAAAACCCAAGTCGATTGATTGTCGCGTCACACTGTAAAGCTCTTTCCTCTAGTGCTGTTCAAAGGAAAAGGTCTGCACGCTCAACCAGAAAATTGTATATTTGTTTTTTCATAAAATTTGTCATGCACAGATAATCCTTGCACACCGAGTTTGATGCGTATTAATTAATCCTCTGCGGAAACATTCGTAAAACAATACAGTGCATTTTTGAAAGCAGTGCGGAGGATTCTTTTCCCTTAAAAAAATGGAGAGGATATTGTGTATTATTATTATTTTTGTGGCTTGTTTCCACTTAGCGGTTCAATAAAGTACAATATGAAACACATTTATTTTTAGTCACGTTGTTAAAAGTACTGAATATCAAATTGTACCGTATGACTTTTTTGGTCTCTTTCCTAGGGCTACCTAACACAACAGTATGGTACTAAGTGAAGTTCATATATAAACTAATTTTGAGAGGATCACATGCTTATGATTGACCATGGCGATCCCCGCGTTATTAATCCCATGATATACCAGTCAGATGAATTTGAACACATATAAATTGCTTTATTTCCTTACCCCCATCCACCCCTATTCCTTCCCCTCTTTCTTAACTAAATAGGTGGGAGCTCTCGAGACCTACCTGAGCTCAGACTCACCTCTCTCCCAATGAAATGGGAGGGAGTCCCGGGCTTCAGGATCTTCAGATCTCAGGGCTCTGTTCGGGACACCATGCCAAACTTACTCTTAATTATCAATCATCAGCTAAGTGTGATATCTTAAAAAGATGGAGCTAGACTTGCTGCTGAATGCTGATTGGTTTACTAAAAATCATCACTTGCACATGCAACAAACGTGGGAAATGTAAATTTTTTAATACATGGCTCAAACATGATGCCGCAACAATACCATGATGGCATGCAGCAGTGAATGATGGTCGACTTGATCTGATATAAGTCTTGAAAGTCTTCTGACCAACAACCCCTTACGAAGAAGTAAAAATAGGATCTACTGTATGTCCTTAGTTGTTGTACGGGGCTGTTCACAAGTCATATCCAAAAACGTGTGGCCTCTTCCTCTCTTTATTTGGGTCTACATTCAGTAATGAACTTGAGTACACAAGATTGTTTTCTTTTTTGAGCGAGAATGGCGTCGATCGCAACTTTCTAACGTACATCATATTTAAGAGCTTTGCACACGGAAGTCTGAAATGTTTTTTTTGTTTTTTTTTCGCATTTATATCAAAAAAAATTGGTCAAGTACACAAACCTTCACACCAAGTTTAATGCATATTAATTAATCCATTCCGAAAAACTACTTTCGCATTTTGCCTTTCGCTTGTTTTGCGTATTCATATCTGAATAGTGTTTCACAGACACAAACCTTGCACACCAAGTCGAATGCGTATCAAAAAATCCATTCCAAAAAATGACTTTCACTTGATTTTTTTATTCATATCTGGAAAAATTTGTCACTTACACAAACCTTGCACAGAGAGTCTGATGCGTATTAATTAATCCATTCTAAAAAACGGCTTTTGCATTTTGCTTTTCACTTGTTTTTCGTATTTATATCCAAAAAATTTGACACGTACGCAAACTTTGCACACCAAGTCCCATGTGTATTAATTAATCTTTTGGAAAAACGCCTTGCTAATCCCAGAATAAAGGTGTTATTCTCTATGTGCAACCGAACCATCGCTGGTGAAAGCAATGTAGTTTAATCAAAAAGCATTTCCGCTGAAAAAAAAAAAAAAAAAACATGTTCGTACACCTCACACACCGCTTCTGCTTGACGCTGACGCGCTGATCTGCTCCCGGTGTGAGTCCCGGTTGTGAACATGCACCCTGAAAAAAACAGCCGTGCCGCTCATGCATTGTGAAACCACCATAATAGTCTTTTATGGGTTTTTATGGGTTTTGCAAGTCGACAAAGCAAAGTTTGAATATTTTGATGGTGATCTTATTTAGACTAAGCATGGCTCCTGATAGATTTTTTGTATGAATCAAAAAAGGGATGATTAGGTAAGACTTAACAAAAAGCTGATTCTCGGCCATGAGTCAGGTCTAAGACAACACATAATTGATAATTCTATAAAACATCTTTTTTGTATTCTAAAGAGTTGTCTATAGAATTTCATTCTAATGAAATTAATATTGATGTAAAAGATTTCCTAAATTATCTTTCATTTGTTCATAATATATATATATATATATATATATATATATATATATATATACAGCTGAAGTAAGAATTATTAGCCCCCTGTTTATTTTTCCCCCAATTTCTGTTTAACAGAGAGATTTTTTTAACACATTTCTAAACATAATAATAACTCATTTCTAATAATTGATTTATTTTATCTTTGCCATGATGACGGTAAATAATATTTAACTAGATATTTTTTCAAGACACTTCCATACAGCTTAAAATGACATTTAGCTGACAATGAAGATCCACATCAGACAGGAGAACTACATTAAAACGCAGAAGAAAATAAAAGGTGCAGAACTGTTGTTGAATGTATCCACACATGTACGATCGCTCCCAGAGAGATTTTAAATTCACCGCACCTCGTCTTTTAACCACCTATAGCGCATGTCTTTGGACTGTGGGGGAAACCAGAATACCCGGAGGAAACCCACGTGAACACGGGGAGCCGGGGCTCGAACCAGCAATCGTCTTGCTGTGCTTATTGCCGCTTTATATTAGGTGACCTTAACCAATATGTACAGAAATAAATAAATTGTTACAACGTACTTATTACATAAATACATGTTTTGCATTGTTCTTATGATTGATTAAATACCTGCGTCTGTAATTACATCTTTAATTACACTGTTGACCCATCCCTTACACTTTAACCCACACTTAAACCTACCCATACCACCAAACCTGTCCCTAACGCTACCCATATTCCACCTTAAGAGCACCAGAAGTGTTCTGCAATACATTATGAACACACTAAGTACTTTGTATTTATTGTTTAATGCAAGTGCATAGTAGTTAAGGCCACCTAATATAAATTGGGACCCACATCTCAAAATGCCTCCTACCATAATGAAAAACATCAACCAATAGGAATCTGTGTATGAACGGTTTGCATATATGTGACTGACGAATTTAGATTAAAATACCAGACTTTAACTCTGTGACTTTTCATTCAGTATTTCGATTTTACCATGTTTCAGACATGTTTTCAGTACAGTGTTCTGTTTAATTGCTCATGCTACAGCGTTCAGGATTTACACTAGAGCGCGTGAGGTGTGATTGTGCGATGATGAAAGGGACGTGAGATGGTTCAGACAGGTGTGAAATCGCATTGAATCTGGACTGCGGATTTCATGCAGATATGTGGTGTGTAATGAGCTTTGGCCATCTGTCTGTCTGCCGAGAATTGATCCTGCACTGTGACGAGATGAAAAGATGAGAGAAACCGGGGGGGACCCAAAACAGACCCTTGTGGGTGGCAGAGGTATTGTGTGGAAGCGATGATGCAGTCGAAGCCAAGAGCTCACACAAGAGGTGCAATGCCAGAGTCAAAGCCAATCCAAGCCACTGTCAAACACGCTTTACTGCTAATATTGGCTGTTGGCCTATTATTGTGCATTGTTTCAACACTGGGTTTTAGCGTTTAGGATTTAGTCTGAATCTAAGGATAAAAGCTGTTTACACACCAATACGATGTGTTTTGGTTGATCAGATTATATGTAGACACGTTCATATTTAGACCTGGTATTTAAGTGTCTTTCTTTGAATATTTCCAACCACTTTTATATATTCCAACTACTCTTCATGAGGCTCTATATACGTGTTTATTCATACAATTTTATATTACAGATAGAGTAATATAAGTTTTACATACATTGACTTAAGCCTTTAACCTACTCTGTTTCTTTGGTGAATACTTTAAAAATACAAAGTAAACGTTACGCAGTGAAATCAATTAAATAAACATTACTATATTCAAATCTATATAAATAAATATGTGTGTGTCCCTGTTTACAGCTATTAGTTCATTGGTATTAAACATACAAACTACGGTTGGGCGATGTTGATTAATTTGGCTTAGTACGATGTCTAATGTGAAACATCGCGATGGACGATGGCATCGCCGTAGGCGGCGGTGAATTAATTATTTATGAATAATTAATTAATTCATAACGAATTAATTATTTGTAGCCTACCGTTTCAACTACCTGACCCGCATGATCTTTATTTTACCCATTACCAAATCATAAATAAATGAAGATAAGTTACACACAAATTACCACCTGTCAATCACTTTTTTCCGCTGAACTCTGGCATGAAGAAGCAGAGTGATCTGTGTCTAATGGCGTCGACAAACTTGGTTGATTAAAAAAGGTCCACAACCAACAGGAACCAACCAACTGTACCTGAGGTTTTCACTAAAATTACTAAGTACAAGTGTGAAAGTGAAAAATTAAAGCAGTGTACTGACACTGACACGTTACCTGATAGATTCAAAAGACTAAAGAGTCGTTACATAGAGACTAGATTAATTTAATATCATGCTTAACAATTAAAGTGAGACGCGATCCAGCAGTACATCCTTGATAAACTGTCCGACATGCACTGCTCTCTGGGGTTTTGTGCTCAAGCACCCGGTGACTGCTGGAGCTCAGTCACACACGCATAGCCTACACTGCAGCGCATGAGGTACACTATGTGAATGCGTTTTCAGCGGTTTAGTGTGGAAGGAGGGCTTTTCAGAAATGCTAGATGAAACGCCAGCGTGGACGCAGAACGTTTTTGTTCTAAAATGGCATTTTAAAACTAAGACGTATTAGTGTAAACAGGGCCTTGTGTATTTTTCATGAGCGAGTTGCTATTCATGAACTCGCCCCGGAGGCGGGGCAGAGGATCGCGATGCTGGCTCAGCATTGTGATGTCTATAAGTCATCAGCGATGGATCGTCTATTGACCCAACCCTAATACAGACATTATTATTGTAAGTATATAGACATTTAAAACTACTGTAGTTAAAAAAAATGCCAAAACTAGGTTAAATTAAAATGAAATATTAAAATAAATAAATAAATAAATATATATATATATATATATATATATATATATATATATATATATATATATATATATATATATATATATATATATATATATATATATATATATATATATAAAATGTGTGTGTGTCCCTGTTACAGCTATTAAACCATTGGTGTTAAACATACAGGCATTATTATTATTGTAAGTATATAGACATATAATAATATCAAAAATAGATTAAATTAAAATATAAAAAAAGATATAACTAATAAAAATATGTGTGTACATGTTACAGCTATTAAACCATTGCTATTAAACCTACAGATATTGTTATCTTAAGAATTATAGACATTTAAAACTAGTTATTAAACATTTCAAAACTATGTTAAATTAAAAAGAAAATATAAACTAAATTAATTTAAAATGTAAAATATATTTGTGTCAATGTTAAATCTATTAAACCATTCACTGTAAAACCCAAAAAGTCAAAAGTAACTCAAATCATTTGAGGAAACCGATTGCAACAAATCATTTGAGTTCAAAAACTGATCCTAATGAGTTCTCTGAACTTAATCCATTTGAGTAAACGAAGCAATTTGTGCACAGTAAAATCCAATACATAAAGAGAACTCAAACCAACTGAGTACTGACATTATTATCTTAAGTATATAGACATTTAAAAAACGTGCTAATAATGTCAAAACTTTATTAAATTAAAATGAAAATATAAACAAAATAAAGATATACATATAAAACATATGCATGTATGTCACTGTTAAAGCTATTTAACCATTGGTATTAAACCTACAGATATTACTATTATTGTTAGTATTATTATTATTTTTATTATTGTTATTATTATTGTTAATATATAGACATATAAAACTAGTAATAAAATATGTCAATAAAATATGCCGGTGGTGTAGTGGTTGGTGCGTCGGTGCGTACGCTCCGGTGCTCCCGTCGGCCCGAGTTTGATTCCCGCCTCGCGGTCCTGTGTCGATCCGTCCCCTCTCTCTGCTCCCCATGCTTTCCTGTCAATACTCTCTACTTTCCTATGCAATAAAAGTAAACCCCCCCCCCAAAAAAAAATATTTATTATAGAAATATGTCAAAACTGCATTAAATTTAAATAAAAATATAAAGCAAAATAAAGATATAATAAATATGAAAATGTGTGTGTGCGTGTGCGCGTGTGTGTGTCTGTGTGTGTGTGTGTGTGTAGCATATATAACTGAAGGGGTACTGAAGTAACACATAACTTAAGAGCAGTATTATGTGTATTCGCACCAGATTAGTCTGAATAAAATAGCTGAAAAATTTTTAATATTTATAACGCCATCTAAAAGTTCCACTCATAAAGCCAGAACACTTCGCATAATAGTACTTGCAAATATACCAAACAATGACTGTTTACATGAAGGGAACTTCACTCCCAGGAATTACAGTGGTAACTCACAACCGCAAGTTCATTTGCTTAGAAAAGAGTCCGGACACTAAAAATACTTTACATCCTAAAATAATAAACATCTTTTTTTCCTTTTTTTTTGCTGAATAATTCATTTAAGTACTTTGACAATAAAAATATGAAATTCACATTTGTGATTGCAAACCCTGAGGAGCACTGGCCTTGTTTGCTTGTTTGTCAGGAAGTCTGCATTATTTCACTCTGGTAATCAACATACTAACACAATATTGACAGAGCAGGTTGTAATGAATCTAAAGCATTCATCTGTAGCTGATTCGAATGTGAAATAAAACTATTCATGTCTTGTTTGTCAGATTTTAAATGTCAGCCAGCAGAACAGCTGTGAATACATTTTTATATCAGCTATTCAGCATGCAGAGATGTGCGCTAGTGTTATTGGTCAGGAAATTTCTCTGTTTTTGCAATACTGAGAAATACAGAATGCTATTAAACATTGGTAGATTGTCTTTTCAGTGCCTCACACAACATAAGAGAGCATGTAGGGCTGGACAATACAGCAAAAATAGCTTCATCACGATATAATGTTTCATATCATTCGGTATCCATAATTATTGAATATTTTTTACAATCCATTCAGGAATATTAGGATTTTTTAAATTGTTTTTAATTCACTTTATTTTAATTTACCAGCATTACTATGGCAAATAGTTTTAGTAGTCAAAAACAAAAAATTAACCAAAAATATACTATCTCTTATGTCTTAAAATAAATAAAACATAAGTGTTAAAGAGACTCTTAAACTTGATAAATAAAATGTTACCAAGTGTGTGCAATGGTAAAGCGTAAACGCTGAACATTCAAAGCAAACTTTAAACGTTCAAGACACCCTGCAGTACTTTTTTGAGACTTTAACAGATTTGTGTGTTTTGAGCATCTGTTAAGACAACGTTAGCACCTGTCAGCTTTAATTATAGGGAAAATTGGCAAATTTTGAGCTTTTGTCAGCTTATATCATCTTCCGGGATTAAAATAAATTTGGAGGTGTGTTAGAATATCTAGCCTATTCCATGCGTGTTCAATAAAATATAGGTCAGGAGAGGGTTTTCTTCAATGTCAAAAATATTAGTAATTTATTTGATACAAATGAATAATTCAATCAACAGACCTCCGGGTTACACCAATGCAATGCAAGAATTACATTTAGGTGGTGCGTAACAAAACCACATTTCCCTGACTCCATTATTTATACACAGTTGATATTAACAGGTAGAGTTTTGGTGTAACGTCACTTTTGTCAATCAAGTGACTGCAGTTTCTGCCGTCCTTCGGCTGTTGCACCCAAACATACTTCCTCTTTCTGCAACCCTTCTCTGCATATCAAAGCTGAACAGTTAAGTGCATCTTTAATATATTTCACAACTTCTACAAGCATCCAGCTCCTTGTGACATGACTTCTTGTTAGACAGAAGTATGCATGACAGTAATAAAGAAGAAGTATGTTTGGTTAATATATGGATCATACAAAAGAAAAAGATTTTTCCTTTTTCCCCACAGGCGGAATCAAAATCGCCGATCTGCCTTTCCAGCGGTGACGAGTCAGTTTCTCATTATTATTCATAGCAGAGATTTCTTATCCTATGAGAAGACCTTGCTGCTTAATTATTCATGAAAGCATGTGCTTCCCAAAGGCAAGGCATACCTGCCAAACTGTGAGACCGCATCCACGCACGGCACGCAGTGTTTAGCCGTTTATGAACGCTTGTATGTGTTTGTTTCCATGATCCACTGGGTTTGTTGCATGTTTTCCCTGCGATGCTGTCAGGGCTGATACAGCAAAGCTTTGGGTTTGCATCAAGCATTCTGTACAAAAATGGGAAAATGGTGGACTTTGTCTTTTATCAGTTGAGTTTGTTACCATTCAGACACATCGCCTATCTATGTGCTGCAGTGTTCGCCTATGTTTAAACAATGTCCCAACACAAATCGATTAAGTTAACTTCATTTGTTTTACAAATTTAAGTGGATTGAACATAAAACAATTAGGTTGTCCTAAAAAACTTTATAATTATTTAGTTTCATCTTACTTAAAATAAGTAATTTGAACAAGCAAGTCATTTTTTGAGTGTAGTATCAAAATAAAAACTCTTCTAAAAATGCAAAGGTTTATTAACCTTGGTGTATATGAATAGAAACAACAGTGAGTGTTAAGCTTCGCCATTGTCTGTGATACAGCAGGAAACCTGAGACATGCTCATGAATGCGAGCGAGGCAGTGATAAGAGCCGTGTGGTCATTCGAGATGTTTTTATCATCTCTATAATCCCCACGCTGAATGTATAGGGAGCGTTACCAGACTGTGAGCATGAAATGAATGATTTGGCTTTATCTTTAGCTTCTCTCGTGTTGTTTTCACAGCACAATTGAACTGTGTACTTTCTCAAAAGGTTCGAGGGTGCTATTTTCTTCAGGATGAAAAAAGCTAAAAGGGATAGTTCACCCAATGCTGAAAATTCTGTCGTGGTTTACTCGCCCTTCACTTCTTTTTCTAAATCTACTTCACTTTTTTTCTTCTGTTAAAGCAAAAGAATACCTTTTAAGAAAGGTGGAAATCATTGAGATAAACATCCATACATCTACCATGTACCAAGTCAGTCATCTTTCTTTAAAATATCATCTTTTGTGGTCAACCCTCATAAAGGTTTAGAACCATTTGAGGGTGAGTAAATACAGTAGTGAGTGGATTTTCATTTTTGTCAAAGCAAAAGTTTTCTGGTTTTGTAACCTGTATGAAATGAAGGCAAGGTGCAGTGTGTCCTGTTTGACCTCAGGAATTCCCACCTCCGCCATTCAAACACAAAACAGAAGCTGATTTGACAGAAGCCACTTTAGCGACCACAAACTCGTAAACAAAGAGGTCGCTGTTGTTTTGGGAGAAGGTTTGCCATCAGGAATAAATTGATAATTACTTCAAAAGAGAAGTTCAATTAGACATGGTATTGTTCAGAGGATGATATTGTGTCACTCATAAGTTATTGATTCTTATGGTAGTTAGTTACATAGTCTGCGTCTGAAATCGCATATTTCTATATTAGTATGTTAAAAGCAGCATGCAAGCTGTGTAGTATGTCTGAATTCATAGTATTCAAAAAGCAGTATGCGAAAAGTACCTGGATGACTTACTACTTCCGGCGTGATTCTGAAGTGTGCATCTGATGGACGCTATACTATCCCATTATGCCACATGAGAGAATTTATGAATTGGAGTGAAGCGACGCAACTGACGCGAGTGGGTCACTTGATATTAACAAATGGCGGATATAGTACGTCCAAACTCCGTTCATACTACTCGCATTCATACTGTATAGAATGTACTTTTCTAACAGTCGTGTAGTAAATTCAAATTCAAATGTAGAACCTACTTAAGTAGTAAGCAATTTTGACCTCAGCCATAGTTTGATTGACAGTATGACGTCTGATCGCGTCCTTCAGAACAGCCATAAAGAGGTCTCGTTCCCTTAGAGTGGGCATTAGCTTAGACAACTTGAAATGTTAAATTTTTTATTTATTTTTGTTTAATTTGAAGATTTAGAAACAATTTCAGAGAGAGTTGTTCAGTTTTATTGGGGATTCTAAATGTGAAATGTAAAGTCTGCGTGAACTGGAAGTTGCGGAGGCTTTTATTTCAGTATGTTAATGTTCTTAAACTAAATTGGCCGTAGTGTATGTGTGTGAATGAGTATGTATGGATGTTTCCCAGTACTGGGTTGCAGCTGGAAGGGCATCCACTGCGTAAAACATATGCAAAGTTGGTAAGTTGGCAGTTCATTCCACTGTGGTGACCCCTGATGAATAAAGGGACTAAGCCGATGGAAAATTAGTGAATGAATGTTAATGCACTTCCAGCTGAAACTGAATATTGAGTAGGGTCGGGGCTTTCCTTTTACATATCATTTCCTCATAGGTATCTAATGGCATGGTGTGGTTAAGAATGTTGTCATGCAGTTGCTATGGTAGCAGTCAAGTTGATGTCAACAGAGAAGGATTAACACTCCAAACTCAAATTTGATTGGATTACCAAGCTAAAAAAGCAGACTAACTTGCACAGATTAATTGTGCATCTTAAGAATAATAATGTACGCTAGCAGAATAAACATTATACATTTTTATTTGATGCATACTATCGTCATACAATGAGACAGGAGCTGCACTTGCATACCCGAGAAGCATTTCAAAATGTCCGCCAGGTGAATTAACTTGCCTTAAAGGTCCCATGAAGTGCTTTGAAATGTGCATTTTTTCGTAATCTCGTAATTTTGAGACTGAAATCTCACGTAATCTGACGTAATCTCAACTGAAATTTGAAGAGAGGGCGGGACATAGAGTAGCTCCTCCCCTTTTTAAAAGAAAACAGCCAATAGCGTTTTGTTTAATCACAGCTCTGTCAGTGAGCTTAAGCACATCAACTGAAAAGCAAATGAGAGGCTTCTTGAAGGGGGCGGGGTATTTGAGAAACTAGAGAGCATTTGATTGGTCAAGATTTGATGAGGAGCTGAAGTATGAGGTGACGTGAAAAAAAGATCCATTTAGACGGAAGTGACAACGTTGAACCAACCTTGTAAAAAGGTTCAGGATCTACGTTGTTGCTGGAGGTTGTCTCAACGGTGTCATTATGTTGGTATTGAAACGGCCGTTGCTTTAGGTTGTGCTTAGGCAGCATGGACGACCACTGTACAACATTTACTCATCATCAATGAATCAGTTTAAATTTTAACAGACCGTTCGGCAACTCATTCAACAACGACCGAGGAGACCTGAGTATATTGCTTTATTTCTTCTTGCTAAATAAGACTTTCAAGCTTTACAGTACATGTTGAAATCAGTTTTGTATCTTCTATTATCAAATTTTGGTATTATTTTGTACCACACTAGCTTATAGATATCATTGACGACTAACATGCTGATACTACCATCTAAAAAACTTTATTTTAATATCGCTGGACCTTTAAAGGGACTTTTTTTATTAGTCACATTGATTCAGTGAAAGCAGTTAATTCTGCTGTTTATTTATCAAACACTTGTGGGATTTGCTTGATTTTTTTTTTTTTTTCTTAGCGGTTATTTGGAGTTTCTTCGAGAGAGTTCCCTCAATATATATTGATTTCGATATCATATTGATTTATCACCCAGCCTTCATTTTAAAACAAAAATGTGTAGTTCAACAAAACTACTAAAGAAATCAACGCCATTTTAACAGTATATTTGTAGCTGATGCATCATTTTTACAGTCAGTAGCTCTGATATGTAGCACTGCCCTCTGTATGTATGTGTGTGTGTGTGTGTGTGTTTGAGTGAGTGAAACATGAACCATCTGTCCCGTGTGGATCTGGCGTGAGCAGGAACCCAACAGTGTGTGACAAGTGTTTTTCAGCAGGTTGTGTGTGCAGGCCTCAGCAAACTGCAGGAGCACAGACTTACAGCCATTCATCACCGCACCTCTGTCAGTTTGGCTCCACGCTGCAACTTATGTTAGATATGACAGAGCCCGATATTCTAGAAACGCCACTCATCTGGAAAACATACTGTACTGTAAGCTTTGTTGTAACTCAACTTGGATCCAGTCATCGCTTTGTTCTAGTTTCTTTGGTTTTCTAATTTGAATGTGTAGATTTTATTGACAATCAGATAAATATTTACTTTTTTATAAATATACATCATTTGTATTTGCTATTTTTTTCTCTTTGATATTTTTTTTTGTGTTTTCACATTTAGTTCACCCTATTATATTATTATTAATTTAAATAAAATGTAAAAAAATAATAAAAATTGAGTCTGTTTTATGAAAATGCATGAATGATAAATAAAATCAATCATATTTATTTTTATTTAATTTAATTTAATTTTGCTTAAGGTAACAATATAATTAAAACAAAATAAAATAAAATCGGCAGCAATAGCCAAGTGGCGTAGTGCGGCGACATATAGGAATATAACCCGAGTTCATTTCCTGGCTCGAAGTCCTTTGCCGATCCTTCCCCTCTCTCTGCTCACTATACTTTCCTGTCTGTAAATCTTCACTGTCCTATCACTAAAGGTGAAAACCCCTATAAAAATAATTATGAAAAAAAAGAATTAAATTACTCAAACTATATTATTTATATTTATTAAAATATTTAATAAATTAATTGATAATTTAATAAATAAATCTCTGAAACCATTTATGTTCATTTAAATAAAATAATATATTACAATTATTACATAATAAATAACATTAATTGAAACTAAATTTTTTTTAATACATTATAAAATATATATATTTTTACCTATTTCTCATATTTGATAATGAAATACTTTCATATTTATTTGCTATAACCTTTGTAATAAAAAATGATAAATAAAAAAAAGAAAAGAAATTTAAAAACTTTAAAAACTAAAACTTTAGTTGAAATCAAAAAGGAAAGGACATACAAAGAAGTCATTTCAGCTACAATTAACTATTAATGTTATTTTTAATAAAAGAACCATATACTGTAAATAACAGAAATATGAAAAGTTGCTTCATGTATTAAAACTAACATTAAAAATATTTTGACTAATTAAAAAAAAGAAAAGACAAAAAGCTAAAACTGAATAAACTGATTCAAGATGAACTATTTAAAATATACAGTGGGGAAAATAAGTATTGAACACGTCACAATTTTTTTTCATAAAACATATTTCTAAAGGTTACCCGGATATAGGTAACAACCAAATAAATCCGTATATGCAAAGAAAATAAATCAAATTCATTTACAAATGAAGTTATGTGTAATAAAATGAAATGACACAGGAAAAAAAGTATTGAACACATGAGGAAAGGAAGGTGTAGAAAGGCAGTGAAAGCCCAGACAGCAGCTGAAATCTCTCAGTAGTTATTCAGCAACCCTCTTCCCTTCATTATTGTAAATGAATATCAGCTGCTTCAGTCCAACATCTACATTAGCAGGAGGATAAAGAGGATGAAACCAGAGTGAACATTTCAGCAAGACAATGATCCAAAACACAGCCAAGGAAACTCTCAAATGCTTTCAGAGAAAGAAAAACAAGCTGTAGAATGGCCCAGCCAATCTCCTGACTTGAATCCAATAAAAAATACTAATTAAAGATCAGATCAGATATTCGAGACAAAAGCATCAAGATTTTTACACTTCGTTTAAGTCTGTGGAAAAACTCACACCTGAGCAATTCATGTGACTTCATTCTTCATATGAGAGGCGTCTATAAGCTGCTATCCCCAAAAAAGCCTTTTATATAATGTAATTTCATTTTTATTACACATAACTCATTTATCAGATTTTTTTTTGTTTTGTTTTATGTTTATGTTTGTATTGTTTGGGTTTTTACCAAAATCTGATTCCATGTCAACAGCTCCTTTAGAACTATTATTCCCAGGATATCACATGACATGTTTAATAATTATTTTCCCCGCTGTATACCGTAATATTTAAACAACACTAATGTTTATTTCAATAATAATGCTTTTTAAAATGATTTAAATAAGTCAATCAAAGCTATTAATTACAGTTTTATGCATGGCGTAATTAATCATATGCAAATAACTACATTTTCTTTTAGCATATGGAGAAAAAAATGCAATGCTTATGAAATATACATCAACTAAATGTTTTGTTTTCAAGTATTGAATCAGAGCAGACAGACTGAATGATTCTCCTGCATATGCTCTTGTTATTGAGATGATCTACGTCTTGTTTATCTTCTCCGAGATCAAATAACCTCATTTACTAATGGGAAGCCTTTGGAGGTTTCGCATTTTTCCTCTGGCCATTAGGAGGTACATATTTTAACCACATCCCGATGTTTGGAGGTATTTTTAGAATTGAAATCAGTCTGATTGAATCATGCCGTTTTTTGAAGTGATTAATGGCGCTAGATTATAGACATTTAAAGTGCCGTTTCTCCAAAGAAACAAGTTAATTGGTTTCTCATGCACATGTTCGTTTTGTTTGTTTGCTTCTCTTCTTAGATTCTCCACAGTTCCTGAAGAAACCTGTGAATGTGTTTGCTCATGAAGCCTCAGACGTCATCTTTGAGTGCGAGGTGTCAGGCTCACCTTCTCCCACCATCAAATGGGTGAAAAATGGCGACGCTGTCATCCCCAGCGATTATTTCAAGATCATTGTGAGTTGCCAGTTGGGATGTTACTTACCACCAATTGCTATGATCGATCATTATTTAAGTTAATTTAATCAATTAATCATTAATGTTGCTGTAAATGTTTGACTCTTCTAAAAGCTTTAAAATACCATAATATGTTTATGATATTCAGGGCTTGACATTAAATTTCTTGGTCACCAGCTACTGTGGCTAGTAGTTTTTCAACATTATTAGCCACTCACCATTTTTACTTTTATTGATTGTCGATTGATTGTTTGCATCCCTAATTAGCTTTACACAATGCTGGTGTCCTTTTGCCATAAAAAAGTTATGTTGTTTCTTTAAACAATACACTGTAACCACTTCAGGATGACGCAAATGTTCTTGTTTGCGTCTTTTAGAAGGAGCAGAACCTGCAGGTGTTGGGACTGGTCAAGTCAGATGAAGGTTTCTATCAGTGTTTAGCTGAGAATGACGCTGGCAACGTCCAGTCAAGTGCTCAGCTGGTCATATTGGATCAAGGTATGTCTAAGAATGAATGATATTGTCATTATTATCATCCTCCACTTGTTCCAAACCTGTTAGTGTTTCTTTCTGCACATATATATATATATGCTGAATATATATATATGCATATAAGATATGCTGAAGAACGCTGAAGAACGCTGAAGAGCAGCCATTGACATTCATGGTGTTTTTTGTTCAGATTTTTTATCTTTTCCTTTGTAAACCCTGCTGAAAAATTTTGATAAAAAGGTGGTAGCTAGTTTAAACAGTTTCCAGGGTCTCGTTTATAAATGTGGCATACTCACAAAAATATGGGTAGTAATGTGCATACGGCACTTTCAATTCAAAGGTGTGATCTATAAAAAACAAACTTGACCGGGGAATGTGCGCAGCTCTAAGTAAACTTTAAGTAAACATATTCCAATTAAAATATTGGCCTATTTGAACCACTTTAAATCATCATATGAGCTATAATCATTAAACAAATGAGTTAAAATATATTCTTGTGTACATTCACTTTTACGTAAATTTTATGAAATTGGTGCCCCAAGATGGTCATTTATGATCAGTAGCTACTTAGATTATCAGTAACGAAGCTTCAGTTGTCGAGGTTGAACATTTCAAGATTTTTAGAGCAGTAAAACTTGGAGCTTGACTCTAGGCCTGGAACAAACCACTTTAGGGGCCGATCTGAACGAACACGTTTTTCGCGTTGAGAGGCTTATCTTTTGAATAGTTTACTTATGGGCATGAGCGTTTTGCTTGCTGCTTATGCACCCTGCATGCCTCGCATTTTAACCGCCTGCTGCGCCTCGCGTTTTTGCCGTTGCGCGCTGTGCGCTCTCTGTTGAAGAAAGGCCAAGCAGAAAAAGTGCATTAAGTCAGTCGAGTCTTTTTCATTCTCCAATCAAATAAAAGCAGAGGTGGGGTTTCCGTTGAGGTGACAGCATTGTTTGTGTTGTCAAGACGACTACGAAGACTTTTAAAGATGGAGGAGAGACTGGTGGTCACTGTTTCAAGTTATCCAGATCTGTATTAGTTTACAAATCTTGATTATCACAATATTATTAAATATTATAATTATAACAACATCAACAGCAGCACTTTTGAACAATACGCAGCTGATTCAGTTAGTGACTGATTCCTAGTGACATAAAAAAGCAATCTTTAACAACAGAACTAGTGACTTCAGTAAACAAGACATGGCTTTCAAAGCAATGTGTTGTTGTTGTTTTAGCTCCGCAAACCTTTCCTTTGTTGCATCATTACAATTTTATTTCTATTCTATTCTTACAATATTATTTCTTTCTATTTCATTTGATCATGTTTGAAAGTCATGTACAGTAGAGGTTCTGTTCTCTTTTCTTGATGCGCAATATACTGTAAGAAAAAATAGCAGATTCTTACACCCTGACACCCATTATTGATTAAGCATATGTTAGGTCTTTAGTCCAAAATACACTAAGCCAACAGTCGCACACACTCAGTGTTCATGGTAGTTCTTTGATGTCAGTTTGGTATCTCCTGTTTTTTTTCTGCAGTGAAGTTCTTATTTGAATTTTGGTAAATTCTGCCAATGTTTAAATCTCATTCTCATCTCATTCACAATTTGTCATAATAGTGAATTTAGTGTTACAGCTAAATCACAACGTGGAGAACTTGATGAGAACTTCAACATTAGATTTTATTAGATTTATTTATGAATGTAACTGAAAGTATAGTGGTTGAGTCTAATGTTGGCGGAAGCCAGGTGCATGATGCCATCTGCTGCAGTCTCTCTCTGGCAGAGCCACCTGTTCTCTGTGTGTGTGTGTATGCGTGTGTGTGTGTGTGTGTGTGTGTGTGTGTGTGTGTGTGTGTGTGTGTGTGTGTGTGTGTGTGTGTGTGTGTGTGCGCGTGTGTGTGCGTGTGTGTGTGTGTGTGTGTGTGTGTGTGTTCTCTCACAGGCATGTGTGCAAAAGAACTAGAGTTTAATGTAACTTGAGTGTAAGTTAAAATTGATTTATATTGAAGAAGGTGGTGGTATTATTTATTATATGCATATTTATATTTGTTTTATTAAAAACAAGCTTAGATTTGTCCACCTGTCAGGTTTTAGACCATATGGGACATAGCATGTGTATTTGGATAAAACTGGTAGTTTTTTTGACCACACTTTGGAAATTAGAACTTTGGAAATTAGAACTGAATTTAGAAATAGTTTTGAAACAAATCTTTGCGCTTAACAAACAAAATTAATTATGTATAGGCTAAACGATATCTGTGCGTACAACACGTTTTCCTATCCATGAGAGTAAAAGCGAAAGTAAAGAATGAGGAGGCTCATCTCTCATTCTCACGCTGTAGATGGTCTGTTTAACTGTTTTCACTCTAGTGAAGCGTTCAGTTTTTCTACTTACAAAATCGTCATGGTTTAGTCTCAAAACACACCTATAACTCATTAAGAAAATAAGCTCAACCCTGTTAGACCATGCGCCGCGGCGCAAAGTGGATTTTTCCATCCTTAAAATAGCAAAGGTGGATTCTGACACGCCCTTAATCAGTTTGTGCCCTGTGCTTTGCACTTTGCGCATGGATCGTCAAAATAGAACCCATAGTGTCCTTATAATCCATGAATAGCATGTTTAAAGGGCACCTAGGTTACCCCTTTTTCCACAATTAATAAAAGTCTTTTTTTTGTCTCCAGAATGTGTCTGTAAAGTTTCAGCTCAAAACACCCATCAGATTTTTTATTATACCTTTTATGAGATTCTATTTTATACATTTTTGCACCAGGAGGCTGTTTTGTTGTACTGCACCTTTAAGGCTAGTCCTCCCCGCCCACCGTTTCTACGTGCCTTTCAGCGTGCCTTAATCTCCTCCCTCGGCTGCCTCAGACAACAAACAGACATAAAGGAAGCAGATCTCACGTAGCGTTTGTGAGAAATACTATAGTAAGAACTTTACCAATGTGTATTTGATGCATTTGTTGTGTTGAGTCAACTTAACGATGAGTCGCACACAATGTCGTTACAAAGTTCACGCGCACACACACACAGATACACACACACGCAGCGCAGCAGACACACACACACAGACAGACAGAGCGCGTTTAGCTTTGCACTCTTTTTGCACGCATATGTGACAGGATACAGGTTAATCTCCACTGCTGTGTGGATATCTGTAATGTTAATGTACAAAATAAAGCTGATTTAACGTCCACAAACCGGGATTGAAGCGTCTTCCTTTATAGTTCTGACACGTGGCTATGCTGATGAAGTAAATCTGAAGTAAACCCATGCACTGTTTTAAAAACATTTTAAACATGTGAAACTTACTCTTGATCACATTTGATGATGATTGATGATCCTAGCAAACTGAACAGACCTTTTATTCCCGGCTGCTTTGTGCTCGTCCTCTCTGGTTGATATGATTATACACGTGACTACAGGGACATGCTAATAGGCGCAGCTGTCAATCAATTCGGTGGGCGGAGGGACCGCACTCCTATGTAAAGTTGCGGTCGGTCTGAAAACCGCACCAATTGGTCCACCGTTCTTGTGTTGTTAAATTGGAAAAAAAAGCACTGAGTGTGTTTATATCACCCCAATATGATGGTCTATCCACTATATCTACACATATGTCTGTCCAAACAGCTTGAAAAGTAGATTTTTCACCATAGGTGCCCTTTAAATTACATATGCATGAAGCAAAGTGTACACAGACATAACCATAACATTAACAGGAAGGAAATAAGAGTGTGTGGTTAATCTGTCTATCAGAGATGCTAGTTGAAGTTATGTATACTAATACTGTAGAATCATCAATAATAACAGCAGGTAGATGGAAATAAAAATCAAATGAAGTAAATCATTTATTTCAAAATACCCTCATGTCAATCCTCAGTTATTTCTTTATGTAGTCACTTAGAAATCCAATCTTGCGGACGTCTTAACATGATGGAGTAAAAGCACTTGAATCAGTGAATCAGTTCTGTGTGAATGATTCCTGAAATTACAATGTTTGACACCATAGTAACCATAGCAACATTCTGACATCTTGCAGGTTTCAGTATTGTTGAGCAGAGTAGCATTACAGCAAGCAGACCCTCATTGTGTTTTGCAGTTTTAACACCATCGGCAAAGGTGTCATATTTTGCACATACATATTTGGAAGGCTACTACTTAGAACTCTCCATTGTATAACTTTTTAAATACTCGTCATTGTCTGCCAGGGCATAAATCTAAAGCTTGATTTGAGATACCATTCCTGTGCAACCAAAAATTGACAATATATAGTTCTCTTCAACTCCCTGTCCCTAAATATAAGCTAGGCAGTAGAAATAGCGATGATTGCCTTGGCAACTATAAAAGATTTAGTTCCAGCCAGCTATTAGAGTGATAGTGAATGCACATATTGAGTGTCTTCAGATTGTGGAGTTGTTTCTGTGATACAAGTATCTTTCTGAGATGAAGCCAGTGTCTCTGTGGGGCTTTTCTGTACTCTTTGCTCCTCTCATACGAAATGGCCTGTAAACACTTTATTTTGGCAGGCTTTTGGGCTTGTTCTTGTTAAAGCTGCTAGACAGGTCTGATTGGAGGCTTTTTTTGAAACCTCGGTTCCCACTGCCATCTGGACTAGCACATGGTGAATAGGGAAACATGGTTGCTTATCTTCGCTTATTGTTAGAGCTGATTGCTGAGTTTATTAAGTTACAGACAGGGAGTTTGTGGCACAGTCTGTAAAACTCGCTCATTATATTTAGTTTTTGTAAGGGAATTTATGCTCCCATACTCATTAGTGTAGCGCAGCATTGTGTTTCTGCCGTAGCCACAATGCTCTAGAGTTGACGTGCTGTGATTACCTCGAGCACAGATTTAATTGCAGAGATTTTATGCAGATTTGCTCATCATCTTTATATTAAAGAGCACAGAAAAGTTATGGATTGCGGTGGGAAGGAATTCATGATTACAACTGGTAAAATACTTGGCAACAGCCTAGAAACAACTCAAAATGGCTAGCCATTATACACTGGAAGTTGAAAATTGCCCTGCTAAAAATTTACAAAATGCAGTTGTTGCTAGATCGGATATGGTTGCGGCTGGACGTTAACAAGAATAATTCATATTATTTATTAAATTTCCCATTTATTGTATTTTATTACTGTCTACCCTCACCACAACCCTAAACCCAACCATCACAGTAATGTAAAAACAGAAGTTGTACCGAGTATTATTTATGATATCTATTAAATTACCCAATAAATAGTATTTTTTAACGCCAACACCCACCCTAACCCTAAACCCAACCATCACAGTGCTGTAAAAATATGAATTATTGTTATTCAGTGCCATAAAAAATGATGCTATTTTGATGTGCATATCGCACTTCTGGCCGGCCGGGTATCCGATCTAGACTGAACCACAAAACACCTTCAATGTTTTTACATTAGCTTGTATCTTGGGTTCTTGCAGTATTTACACTGTTATTTCTCTGAAATATGACATAATTGAACCAGGAGACTGTGGGCTATATTTTAAGGACCTAAGTGCATGGTCTGAAGCAGGGCTATTCAATTGGCAGCCCGCGGGTCAAACTTGGCCCCCGAGCAAGGTTGTTTTAGTTAACGAAAACTAACAAAAAAACGAAAACTAAAATTTAAAATAATTTTCATTAACTGAAATAAAAATAAAAACGAGAGTTTTTAAATAAAAACTAGAACTAACTGAAACTGTATTGTGTATGCACAAAACTAACTAAAATGATAGCAAAAACGTCCTTCGTTTTCGTCTTTGTAAATGTATTTAATACATAATCTTACTGTAAGCCTTTTAGAAGTAAATCTATTTACTTGGCGCTGCAGGTGTTTGACTGTACGGCATATCAGAGTCTGCAGTCCTGCTGCCATTGGCCAGATCGAGCTGGTTCTCCTCCAGTCAACCCTGCTGTTGCTCCCACAACAAAAACAACGAGTGGACATGACCGCAGCACGGTGACAGCATTAAATACAGAGACTTAAAATTATTACTTAAACACCTTTGTGCCCAATAATGCCAACAAATCTTTTTAACCGGATCTTCTAAGCGAACGGGTTGAACTAGTTCACCAAATCGAACTGAATCATTTTAAACAATTTGCGCCTCCAGTAAGCACTCTTATCCACAAACTACTTACTTTTTAACATTCCAAATACCCCCTCTGACTCGATATAGAACAATATATGCTGTTATTCAATTATTAAAATAGTACGCTGAGATCAGATTTCAGAAGCGATGAACTGATAGTACTGCACATGTGTGATTTAGCAGATGGTGAACCGAACACGCACAGTACGTGACAGCCTACTGAGACTGAATTAAACTTGAACAACTGCTGCAGGTAAAGCGAGAGCTTGAATGAGAGAGTCTGGCAAAAAAACGTAACGTTAAGTTTATTTTAAAAAACAGAAAGTCGTAATGATTCCTAAAGTGAATCATGCTTCAGTTAATTGGGTTGCAAAACGTAACTGTAAGAAATTTTTCAGATCATTGTGATGTTTTAACTGACTGAAATGATGTTTGCCGACTACATGTTTTTGAAATGTTGAGTCCAAACATGGGAAGATTGTCACAAAAGACTCTCAATCACGTTAAAGATCTGAACTTTCCATCACTACTGTGTATCTAACCTCAGAAGCAGCCTTGCACACATATTTAACTTAGGGCTGCTATTTTGTGGGGTGCTGTACTGTATTCGAATTTGATGATGGGTAGTGGTAGATGGTAGTGATCATGTGTCCTCTGAATACAGGTTTTTAAAAAATTTATCTTTAGTTGAGTTTTTATTATACAATATTTATTCTAATGATTTTGACCTAACAAATATCCTTATTTAGAAAAAAACAACTAAAACTAACACTGAAACTAATAAGAACTAAACTAAAACCAAGCCATTTTAAAATATAGAAACTAATAAAACTAGTAAATCTACCTATAAAAAATAATTAAAACGAACTGAGTTTAAAAACAAAAAGTCAAAACAAAATAAAAACTAAAACTAATGAAAAATCTAAAACTGTTATGAACTTGCCCCCGAGGCAATTTAATCCGGCCCTCCAAATAGGTTAGTGTGACCATCAAAAATAAATTTAGTTCAATTGAAAAACAGTCGATATAGTTATGAAGTGATGTGCGTCTGTTCAATACAGCACGAACTGCAGTTGGAGGCTGCGCAGAGTGTGAGTCACCTGACATTAAGCGAGTGGCGCAAGGAGCCGAAAACATTTGGATATGTTTGTAGAAAAGGCCTTTTGTTCAGTGCACTGATATCTTGTTAGGGATGCAATGATTAGCCAATTTCACTATTAACCGCACTTTAATTCATCACAGGTAATTAATATTAAAGGCTTCTTTTTTTCAGTTTATTCATGACAATTTGCATTTGTATGTTGTTATTATTATTATTGTGAGTATTATTTATTACATGCAAATTATAATTGCTTTAATTAAAACAAGTTTAGATTTGTCCACCTGTCAGGTTTTGAAGATGTCTGCATCACAAAATCCCCAAAACAACTTCTCTAATCAGGGAAAGAATACTATAAGCAATTACACGGCCATTAGAAAAAATCCTTAGTGTTGTCCCTGTATAAGTCTAAAATTGAATTCTTGATGGTGCTAAAAAGTGACTTGATGAAATCTGCAGAAACCTGTTCATCACCACAGCTATTACTATGTAAGGGACAAAGTTGTTGAATAGAAGCATTGAAAAAATGTTTTCAGTGCAATATGATGTGAAATTTGGGTTAGCACAAGTATTAGTCATATAGCTGTGTAAGATCAGGACGTGACCTGACAGTTTGATGCTGTCTCGCAGTTTAAGCTTGTTGATGTTCCCTTGATTCATTTTAATTCCACATTTGCATGTGAATGCTTGTTTTTTTTCCTGCCAGTGACTTATGATTAATATTATTATTAGGAATTCATGAGAACTGGATTATAAGTTCTTTCTGTTTCCTGTAACTGGTATTTTTTATTTCCAACGTTTTTTTTAATGATTTTTAAAGTTTTAATCTGCAGGTTTGTGTGTGTGACAGATGAAATGACGGAGTGATGAAAAGCCATCTGACAGCTTCAACACTCATGTGGGCTGATGACTGCTTGAGTATAGTTGTTACCAGGACCTAAAATTAACACTTGCAGTACACAAGATCCGTATAGAAATCTGCATTATGCCTTATTTATACTGCGTGAATGTGTAGTGGGAGCTCTGTGATTGGTTGGTTTGGTAGCATGTTTAACAAGTAAATCAAATCCCGTGGTATTGCTGTGTGAAAGGTGCTGATGCTTCTTACCAGTCATTCATTCTGATTCTGAAAATGCAGAATGTTTTAGCATTATTATCAGGTTGTAATGTTTATTTTTTTATTTAAATGATTTGATTATAATATAATAATATTTTTTATTATTATTATTGTTGTTGTTATTATTATATTAATATTATTATAATACTTATTTGTTGATTTAATATATAGAATTGGTTTATTATTATTATTATATTAATTTTATTAAAATACTTATTTATTGGTTTAATTTGTAAAATTTGTCTATTATTATTATTATGTCGATTTAAACCATTATTCTTTTATCGATTAAGAAATTATTTATAGTTCAACAGTGTTATGCTTATTTGTTTGATTTATTTAATTACTATATCATGATTACAACTAACAAGTAAAATACTTGTACATTTTTATTTAATTTATTAAATTCATAGTAATAATAATAATTATTATTATTATTATTATTATTATCATCATCATTATTAGTATTACTGTTATTATACTTTACATCAATTCAGTACTATTTTAATAATATTTAGTTGTTGGTTTAATTTGTAAAATTGGTTTATTATTATTATTATTATTATTATTATTATTATTATTATTATTATTATTAATTATATTTTACATGAATTCAGTAGTATTTTAATATTTATTTGTTGATTTAATTTGTATAAATGGGTTATTACACATTACACTGTGTAATAATCTGGAAACAGCAATCTAGTGCTCTGTGACTGGGTACATCATAAAACTAGCTATTTACTTTGGTGAAATGACTTTTCTTGATTCTCAGTCAGAACAATTCCTCCGAGTACAGTTTAATGTCAACTAAATCACGCCAATATTCCTAGCGATGAGTGATGAATCTTGTAAACAAAGGCAAGATGTGGAGCAGCTTGAAGGCTCTTTCTGTGGCCATAAATAAGTGAAGTGTATCTGCTGTGCTGTTCCTCGCGTCTGGCACACAGGCCCAGTTAAAGTGTCATATGAACACAGGCAGAGGGCCTCTACGGAGACATGCTATTTATGTTTTATGGCACCACAGACTCCTCAGCTGAGATATAAACACAAATATCAACCTAAATCAGCATTGTATGTTCTCATCTACTCCATCACACAATCTCAGACCCACACACTGAATCTCAGTTTTCTACAACACATAGCTGGCGCGTGCAGAGTCCAGAAATAACCAGAGCATAAAACTAATATTTGGCACACCTGATATGTGTGTGTGTGTGTGTGTGTGTGTGTGTGTATATATATATATATATATATATATATATATATATATATATATATATATATATATATATATATATATATATATATATATATATATATATATATATATATATGTAATTTGATTACAGTAAAACCCAATAAATGAAGAGAACTCATACCAACTGAGTACTGTAAAACCCAATAAGTTAAACCGATTGAGGAAACTGATTGCTACGAACCATTTAAATAACAAAAATAATGAATCTATATGAGTACTGGGAACTTACTTTACTATATGAGTACTGTGAACTTAATTACATTTATGTTGAAGTGATGAGGTATTTAATTAACTCATTACCTTCAACACTGAGTTCAAAACTATTTTCAAATGAGTACAATTAACTTTCAGTAAATTCTGAGTTAACCACACTCATTTCACTTCATAAAGTTGACTGTTGGTTTGTTGACTGTTTGTGTGTGTGTGCGTGTGTGTGTTTGTGTGTATATGTATATAGACATGTTTCTTTTCGTTCTGCTTAATCACGTGCCACAAAAAAAGATATATAAAATAAACGAAACAATATGATGTTTTTTGACTGCTTTCTTTAGTAACTACATTACACAATACTTGTACTTTTACTTTCAGTACTTGAGTAGTAAATTTGGAAATAAACTACTTGCAATACAAAAAAATGTTGAATACTTTAGTATTTCCACTTAAGTATGGTGCTTAAAGAGCACTTCAACTTCTACTCAAGTCACTTTTTGATAGAGCGCTTGTACTTTTACTTAAGTCTGGGTCTCTAGTACTTTATACATCTCTGGCTATTGGTGAATTGTGTAAGCTAAATTGGCCTAATGTATGTGTGTGAATGAGAGTGTATGGGTGTTTCCCAGTGATGGGTTGTAGCTGGAAAGGCATCTGCTGCATAAAACATGTGCTGGATAAGTTGGCAGATCATTCTGCTGTGGCAAACCCTGATTAATAAAGGGACTAAGCCGAAAAGAAAACGAATGAATGAAAATAATAACTTAATGTGTTACTCACAATTTTAAAAAGTGCTATCTCCTGTGCTAACATTGGAGGAGTAAGGACTAATATCTTCATTATATGGACTCACATAACAAACGGGACTGAAGAGCATATCAGAAAATCAGTTATTTAGCTGACGGATGTGATCTTGATGGCAGACGGAGGTTTAGCAGGTGCAGGAGGGCCGGGGGCCGGTGTTTGCTGACCCCGAGGGCCACTAGAGCTGGCCAGAGAGTCTTGGGCATAGACGTACAGTAATGACACGGCAGATGGGCATCTGTCTACCCAGCAACCACAGAGGAAGTCCCCTGCCAGCGTCACGCTGCGCCCCATAATCATGAGCTCTGGTGCAGTGCAGGACATCCCGCCGCGGTACCCGTGCCTCCCCCTAGATGTGCCCCTGTGCTCTGGCTTTCATCTTTTAGACTCTGGAAGCAGGACGTCCCGGGTGTCTCCCATCACGTGAAAGAGCTGTTTTAATCTCTACAGGGGTGTTGATGGCCTTTAATCCATCATCCTCTCATATTCATGATGTTTACTTTGAAGAGATCCACTGCTGTCACCGCCGCAGTTCAGAAAGCGCTGCGGGATGGGCGTATCAACGCAGAACAATCTCAAAGGCCATCATGTGTTTGCGGGTGTTGAATATTATAGTAGTTCTGCTCCTTAAAAAAAAGTGTCTGCTTTTGTTTCCTTCTCTAGCTTTGTCTTTGTTCGTGGCTACAGAATAACAGTACATTAATTTGTTACAAATAATTCGTTTATAGTAATAGTAATAGATTGTATTGTCAGGACATTTTCATTCATAATGTAGTGCAATATTGTACACTACAGTATTGTTAGATCACACTCTCCATGCCAGATACAGTAAATAAGATCTAATCCCGGGTGCCAGATCCTGTCAGAAAATGTCTGTTTCTCTGGGTATCCAGACAACAAGTCAGCTGAGCCGCTCGATCTTTAAATCTGTTAAACAGTATTCAACTAAATTAACCATCTACTATCAGAATGACCAAAATGGCTCTTTTGGTCACAAAAGTTTGATTCAATGATTTATGCTATGAGGCTAAATGGATTTAAAAATGGTAAAACTAAATGGTTGATCTCTGGGTGACTTGTAAAATTACTATTTAAAAAAATAAACTTAATAATAAAGTATGTGGTCCTTTAGCTTTAATGTTAACCACACCATGAGTCTATACAAGCACTGTTAAATTAGGCTTTTTTTGACCACCTCTTCGTCCATCCTCTTCAAAAACATACGAAATGTATTGTATGTAACTTCATATCTCAAGACACCTCCTCCTCCTTGTTTCTGTTTGTTGTCATAGAGCTGGCAAAACTGACAGTTGGAGGGGCGTGGTTAAAGATTTAACCATGCCCAATACCTCATACAGACGTCATATGACAACTTATTCGAGAACAAACTGCAAGTGCAGTTTCAGATTTCCATTAAAGATTACAAGGGCAAAAATTGTGTTTTTTTTTTCTTAAAAGGGTGGTCCACTACGATATCATATTTTAAACTTTAGTTGATGTGTAATGTAGCTGTGTGAACATAAACAGCATCTCTGAATGGAAAATGCTCCAAGTTCAATGCAAAGGGAGACCTTGGTTTTTACAGAGTTAGCTTAGCAAAGCCTACAATAAACGAATTTTGGGGACTACAAAAAAAATATTTCCGGGCCTGTGAGATCACAAACGCACTTTTACCGCGCACACACACTGCGCAGCTAAGGGGCGTGACCAGAGGCGCTGTAATATTACAGTAGCGAGAGCTAAACGTTGCTATAATCACAGAGCTTCTGTTTCTGGGCTTCCAAATGACACAACACAAAGACAGAAGTGCTAACAGTTCAATATTAATTATATTAATTATGTTCCAGAGAATTATAAGATATATAGCAAGTATGATTTGACAAAACACAGCTTCCAGAATCTCTCCCAGTTCAGTGCTGGATTTGGTTAAAATCTCCTCAAATAGAGCAGCTCCAACAAGCAGAAGCTGTGGACTCACAACCTGTAAGTGTTTTTATTTGTTAAAATTGATTATGACATGCACAGTGTCTTGCCTTATTGGTGACGTGGAGCCGTTCCGCGAATCGCAGCACATTATGACACATGACCACTCAGAGTCACTTGAGGACAACCAAGCCTTAAAATTACATTCTGGACCTCCTCTTTAATGACTTGCACAGATGAATTGTTCACCAGAAAACAAGTAATGTGAGCTAACAAAATCAATATGGTTAGTTTTGATTTTATGTGTGACTTAAATCTTAGCGCTCTATTTTAATAACCCAGGCGCAAAGTCTAAAGCACATGGCCCAAAAGCATTAAGGGCATGTTCAAATCTACTTTTGCTATTTTAAGGATGGAAAATACGCTCTGCGCCCCAGCGCATGGTCTAACAGGGTTGTGCTTATCCTCTTAATGGGTTATAGGTGTGTTTGAGCATAACGTGCATTAAACCAATCAGAGTTTCATTTCCCATACCCTTTAAGAGTCAGTTACATCGCGATATGGAAAAACTGAACTCTTCACTAGTGGGAAAACTGTTAAACAGACCATCTGCAGCTTGAGGATAAGGAATGAACATCCTCCATTCGGCCTCTTTATTTTTTCTTTACTTTTACTCTTTACTTCACTCCTTTCGTGCAGTAAGGAAACGGTGTTGTACTCACTCCACTGAAGTCATCTATTAGCCAACATATTTAATTTTTTTTGCTAAGTACAAAGATTTGTTTTAAAACTATTTCTAAATTCAGTTTTTATTTGCAGCAAACGAATAAATGAACAGTAATAATGAAGTGTGGTCAAACAACTGAGTTATATCCAAACACACATCCTTTTCTTATGCCCCATATGGTGATACATACGTCTCCAAAACCCCACAGGTGGATAAATCTTAACTTGTTTTAATCAAAGCAAAATAAATATGCATATAATAAATAATACTCACAATAATAACATTATACAAATGCAAATTGTTATGAATAAACCGAAAAAGCCCCCTGAGATGAGGCATGAAGGTAGTGGTTTTTATATCTATGTAGAAAATAATCATTTTTTTAACATTTTAATCCTTTAATTGTTTTCATATGTAACAATATTTGTGTGTTGCTGTACATCCTGTGTGTATTAAGCAACGTGAAAGCGTTTGAATCAGCTTTTAGTTGGTCAGGTATGCAGTCTATTTCAGTTCATCAAAATAGCAACGTGCCAATAATGCGCCTTAACACACCTCCTTTTTAGACTGGAACACCCATCAGTCCACAAAGGGGTGCAAATGGATTTACTATTTAAACAGCATGATACAAAGTCTTATTTGTTTTATTTTGGATAGGTTAAAAGCAGTTTTTAATTTTTTGAAACCATTTAAGGTCAAAATTATTAGCCCCTTTAAGCTATATATTTTTTTGATAATCTACAGAACAAACCATCGGTATACGATAACTTGCCTAATTAACCAAACTTACCTTAACCTAACCTAAATTAACTGTCTAGTTAACCTAATTTACCTAGTTAAGCTTTTAAATGTCACTTTAAGCTGTATAGAAGTGCATTGAAAAATATTTAGTCAAATATTATTTACTGCCATCATGGCAAAGATAAAATAAATCAGTTATTAAAACTATTATGATTAGAAATGTGTTGAAAAAATCGAGGAAAAATTGGGGAAAAAATAAACAAATAAACATTGGGGCTAATAATTCAGGGGGGCTAATAATTCTGACTTAAACTATGTGTGTCTATATATATATATATATATATATATATATATATATATATATATATATATATATATATATATATATATATATATATAATATTGGCCATCAACAGGAGACAACTTGGGAAAACATATAAGAGCAAAGAAGCTTAGATATATGTGTGATTGAGGTTTCTGCTTTAAAAGCACTCTTATAGAGCTCTTAGCTCATGTCTATAGATCAAGAGCTGCTCCACATTTCAGCAGCCGGTCTGATGTTATGACATGAGTGCCCGCGAAGGACATGAACCTTAGCGAGAATGAATGGAATAACCCAGTTTCAGTGCCGGCACACAATATGAGAAAGTCTTCACCCCCTTCCAGTCCCCTCAGGATAATAGCATGTTCTCTCAGATCAATAGTGGAGAGGGTGTTAAATTTAATGCCAACGGATGAAGTCTTTATGTGTGCAGCACGAACTGTGTCACATCTCCTATGCTGCAGCCATTTCATTCTAGATCCATCTATGTAAGATGAAAGCAGGAGGTTTTTAAGTGGTCATTAGCTGTGTGCTACATTCCCTCTATCACACTGCAACATCACAAGTACATACAGGTGAATGAGGTGATTTTTCTCACATTTGCGTTTTCCCTCATGTTCTACAATTACCGCTTTAGGATATTAGCTCAATTCTTGGTGACCTACATGGTGTGTAATCATCATCGCCCTTGGCAGCCTGTTCTGTTTAAAGTGAGAAGCCGGTTTGCATGTACCTGAAATACCATTAAACACATAATTGCATCAATTTTAAGTAAAGGTGGAGTTAAAAATAATCCTTTTAAGATTCGATGACCTTTTTGCCTAGCTTCGGTGTGTATCATTAATAAGGGCGAAGTCACCATCTGTTCCAGTGGCAGCAGCTATTGCTCTCCGCTATGAATAGAATCAGTATTAATCTTCCACTGCTCAGCATCGTTGATCACATGACTGTATTCGCCATCAGACAGCATTGTGGACAGTTCAAACTGATCATACTGCTTGATGAATGTGTGTTTGAAAAATGTTGTGCTGAGCATCAACTTGTGCTACAGTTTTGATCATAACAGTACATACAATATCTAAGACATTTCAGCATTTTAAGGTGTTGGGTGCTAGTTGCTTTAAAAAAGTAATTAAATACTAATTAAATTGGCACTTTACTTTTCTAATTACTTTGTCTGTAATATAAGTAATATAATTGTTCGACAACATACTTAAAAGTCAATAATATTCTCAACGCATGAGTAATAGAATTTAAACTCTTATATCTTTAAAATTGAGTCCTTTTCCAGGACCTTTACGTTTTTTTTTTTAATTAACATTTAAATTTACATTTGTTGTGTTTTGTGGCAAATGGTTTGAAGTTTCCAGAATAGCCTGTGCTGTTTAGTAGTTTTTATTGCAGTTTTTGTAAACATACCTTGAAATGTTGCGACTGACCAATCAGAATCGAGTATTCCAGACAGCCGTGTAATAATCGCAGATAACGACCACCTGGATATACATTACCACCTAGATGTAATTATCCATTACAGTCTGATTGAACATGTAATGTTTATATTTGTGATACGTTATTTTTCTGTTAGCGCGAAACTAAGGGAGCCCAAATTCAGTTACATTTTATAGACAGTTAATTTTATCGATGGCTTGACATTTTTAAATGTGAGTTTTTATTCTTTTTCTAATCAAGTATATCAAATCAGATCTTGAATGACAAGAAAACAGCTGAGTGATGGCAAAATGACTGTATTTGACTATTTGGCAGCATCTTGTGACTAAGTAGATTAGTATATGCTCCATTTAGCTGTTTTTTGTTTCTGTCAGTTTTGCTTTTAATTAAAGAATTAATAAACTATTAGGGCTCAGAACAATGTTTTGTGTCTAATTTTTATGTTTTGTGGCAAATGATTTGAAGTTTCCAGAAGGGCCTGCGCTGTTTAGTGGTTGTTATTGTGGAATAACGTACCTTGGTATGTTGCGACTGACCAATCAGAATCGACCACCTAGATCAGGCATGTCCAAGCTCAGTCCTGAAGGGCCGGTGTCCTGCAAAGTTTAGTTCCAACCCCAATCAGACACACCTGGGCTAGCTAATCAAGCACTTACTAGGCTTTCTAGAAACATCCGTGCAGGTGTGTTGAGGCAAGTTGGAGCTAAAATCTGCAGGACACCGGCCCTCCAGGACCGAGTTTGGACATCATCCATTACTGTCTGTACCACATGTAATGTTTATATTCGTGATGCTCACATAATTTTTCTGTTAGGGCAAAACTAAGGAAGCCCTAATTCAAGAAGTTACATTTTACAGACAGTTGATTTCATTGATGGCTTGACTTTTTTAAATGCGAGCTTTTATTCTAATTCTAATCAAGTACATCAAATCAGATCTTGCATGACAAGAAACCTCTGAGCAATGGCGTTGCCAAAGTGGCTGCCCTGTGAATCCTCTGCGCCAGAGGGATATGAACAACCTCGCGCACCGCACAAAGCCGAAGCAGAGATAAATGCCGAATTATATCACTGCTTTTTTCTTCCTGCGGCTAGACAGATGAACATTGATGGCTCGTCTTTGTGGAAAACTGTAATTTCTTCAACTAATGTTTAATTTGCTCGCCGTCTAATGGATCTTGTCATTTAGGGGAAGCTATAAGCTAATGAGTGCCGCCATTAGTGTATATTATACAGCTCCGCATTATCAGTCTCGTCTTCCACTGTCTGTTCGGAGTTCAGCACGCTTCGGAATAAGACATAAAGTAAGTCAAAGAGAACATTTGAACATAACAATGCTTGTTCTTTTCTCTGATCCATTATGTCGTACTTTATAACACGGCTGTCTGGAATACTTAATCCTGATTTGTCAATCATGACATTTGTAGGTAGGGCTGCACGATATTGGAAATATCTGATATTGCGATATTTAATTTTACTGCAATATATATATATATATATATATATATATATATATATATATATATATATATATATATATATATATATATATATTTATATTTATATATATATTTATATTTATATATATATATATATTGCTATAATAATATAATTTCACCAGATGATTTGAATAGCTTTATTTGGAAAGATTTTATTAATTTAGATCTACTGGGATAATGCGCATCTGCATAAAATATAATAAATTACAATATAAATCCGACAGAGCAAAAATAAAAGTTAAATAAATCGTCCAAAAGTACAACAGTTGAACAATCAATCAAATGTAAAATAGCATGGTCATCATTGTATAGTAATCTTTATAAATAACATTTAATTATATCTTTATCTTTTAATCTTTAATACATAATGTAATCCAGTGATGTGACTGTTGCAGATACACACATTGCGATAATGATGCACAAACGATATATTGTTCAGCCCTATTCCAAGATATTTTATTCTCTTAACAACCAATTAAACTGACACAGGCTCATCTACGAATCATCTTGATCATGTTTATCATGTCGCTGTTACTGACCATTTAACGCCGTCTTGTGTCTGAATAATACATAGGTTAGTGTATGCTCCATTCAGCCGTTCTTGTTTCTGTCAGCTTTGCCTTTAATGAAGGAATTGATAAACTATTAGGGCTCAGAACAATGTTTTGTGTTTTCCGCAAATGATTTAAAGTTCCCAGAAGAGCCTGCGCTGTTTAGTGGTTGTTATTTCAAAAATAATACCTTGGAATGTTGCGGCTGACCAATCAGAATCGAGTATTCCAGACAGCCATGTAATAATCTGCTATAACAATAATATGTTAATTTAACTCTAAAACTAAAGAGGCAGTCATTTCGACCATTTTTAAAATGTGTAACTATAAAACCAATGTAACCATAGTACACTGACTTTTCCTAAATAAATATGTATTTCATTATAATCAGGGATTTTTATATATAAATACAGATTTCTGTATATTCTGAGCTCAATGGGGCTGCATTGTCACGACCACATTTACTCTGTAAAACTAAAACAGAAAAGAATTTCTTTTTTTCAGTGTTTTTTAACAGTTTTTTTTTTTACTTTAACCCATTAAAAAGAAACTGTGAATAACAGTGTCATAATAAATACAATTATTATTAAAAATGAAATAGTTTTGTTTGTTGCATATAGTTAACTATTTATATGATGTGGGTAAATGGTGTGTTTTAATTGAGGGGGTGGGGCTGGGCTCGTATTTCTTATTTTTTTGTCCTCGGCTGATCACATGCCTGATTATAATGTTATTTTATTAAGCTCATAAATGAGTATGAGTATTTTTACCTTGAATGGTCATAACTTGACTGCATTCATTTCAACATCCGCTACCTTTCCCAGTGTCTTTAAATATGAGTGCATCTGTTGCCTAACCACTTTCTGCTAACAAAAACATTACTTTCTTATAGCAAAAATATATCTTGACTTCGAATATTCCTTTGAAAATATCAAAAACATTTACACTACTGTGAGTTATTTTTTTTCTGATCTTATTACTGTGTAATGACTTGGTAAAATATGATGACAGATATTCAAAGCACAGTTCCGAAATCTCAATAGAAGTTTGTAAATAGATCTCAATTTCTAATGTAAATATAACGCAATATATTTATATGAATTTTATGTCTTATCGATATGGTCAGAATGACATCAGATGTCCATTGTAGTAGTTCTAGAATTATGGTAGCTCCAGTGTTAACTACTAAATGGAAATAGTCTTGCTCAGAATTTGATCTGTATTAGAAGACATAATATTTGACATTTTTTGTCAAATTTGACAAGTTTCTGATTTTTACCCTAAAAAATGAAACAAATGACAATGCAAGTGTGTAATACTATAACATTAGTGTTGAAATATTGAGAAAACTTGACAAAAAATTTGTACAGAAACAATTAGTAAACAAACATTAAGTAATACATTTATTACGGTATTTGTTCATCTTTGTTAATGTGAGGTGATGTTATTTAAATGTAAAAACGTTAGTTCATATAGTTCATGGGAACTCACTGTGCATTAACTAATGATAACAAGCACATCATTGGGTTTTAATAATGCATTCGTTTATGTTGGAACAATGATTAAATAATTGCTTCACAAGATTATTCCTCCTTAATGTCAGTGAACATTAACTAATGGACCATCATTTTAAAGTGTTACTATTTGATCTTTCTTTGTGTTCATATTGAAATCTGAGATTTTTTTTTAAATTGTAGACTTTGGTTTCTTGCCAGTTTGACACATTTGACACATATTTGTTTTAGTCAATATTTGCCTTTCATTTGGTTTCATTGCTCTCCTTTGTTAGCTTAGAATAAAATATAGTTTATATATCTGTCATTTGAGGTGTGAAATGCATAATCTTTAGTTATCTTTTTGACATGATTGCATATTTTCTAACGTGAATGGGGATTATTATTATTTTCTCTGATGCTGATTGTTTCAGTCTGGATCAACAATTGTGGTGTTGCTGTACACGTTAGATATTTTATTATCTACTCATGTTATTATCAACCACAGTCAACAAATCACATTAGAATGACACCGTTCATCAATCATACATATAATGTTTGATTTATATGCAGTCCTTTCACAGAATATGTCTGTTGGCAGATGCAAATGAAACACAGTTTGTTTCATTCAAAGTGCCACTGTTGGCCACAAAAGGCAAATAATCTTGACACATTTTTAGAGGTGCTTCTTTGTGTCTCGGGTTTCATTCCTTAAGTAGAAAAGATGAGTCAGACGTCCTTAAATTGAACCACAGAAGCCTCGGCATGACATATTTCACATATCTTGGACCTCTAGATGTATGTTAGTCATTAAAAATGGCTGGCTGTGTTGGTGTTCTTTGGATCAGCTTGAATTTGAAAACCGAAAAACTTAAAGATGGAGTCAAAACCAAAAAAATTAATAGATAATTTATTCTGCTACATTCAAACAAACTAAATGTATCGCATCCATAGCCCCTTTCACACAGTGATACCGGAAAATATCTGGAAAATTTCCTGAACCACTTTACAAGTAAATTCAAAAAGCGCTGTTCCGGAAAAGACCATTAACACATCCATTCCAAAATACTGGCAAATTCTGACATCATTAACCAGAAATGGCCTCTAAACAGCTGCGCTTGTATTTGTAAACATAGTAGGGGTCGAGCTTTTGTTGATGGTTTCATTTTTGTTTAAAGCTTTAGCATTCATGTAGCTGCTTTTGTCCCAGAGATATCCAAAGGCAGAAGCTCAAACCGCAGCTAAATGTTTACACATTTGTCTACATTACAAATTCGATGGATGGATAAGTATTGTGAACATTAGATGTAAACCTAAAGAGGAACACTTTTGCATGTTGAGATGTACATTTGTATATGTGCTAGTGCCCACCGGAGCACTCCTTAATGTGCAAGAGTGCCACGCAGCTGAACGCAGGGCTTGCAGGTAAACTCACAGCAGTTTATTATAAGCATTTTATCGATCATTTTTTCCTCAGTTGGCATTTATAATGAACTTAGAAACGTTATCTGGCTAACAGGCAGTAGCTAAATGTGTCTGGAAACGTATTCAAAGGCTTTTATTTTCATAAGCAGTGCGGATGCGTCTGAGTGATTGGTTGGAGTTGACGTCTTATGTTAGCACGTTCCAAACCTGAATGCGCTCTTTCCAGCAATTTTCATCTGCATTCACACAGAGCAGCATTTCGGGTATATTACTGGTAATGTTACAACTTCTCTTTTATGAATTTATCAGTATTTTAAAAAAGGGCCTGTTCACACATGATCCCTTTCTGGAAAATTGCCAGTTATTTTCCAGAAAAATCTGTATGTGTGAAAGGGGCTCATATCTGTTTGTTAATAAACCATGTGGAAAATCATTCCCTAAGTATTATATTTCAGATTCACAAAGACAGCACCCTCTAGTGGATTTGTCATTGAAACGTAAAACAAAACAAAACCCGGAGCATCGTATTTTACATTTTGCAAAAATGTAGGCCAACCCACGTATTTCCAATGAGCCTGCGTTGAGAATTTTTGTCTAAATTTAAGGTGAACTATTCTTGTTAGAAAGAAAAAGTTGAAAGCAAGCCTCCTGCAATTAAGCTTTTCATAATTATTGCCCACACTGTAAAAAAATGCAGGGTTCCACACAATTCGTTCATGCTGTCTCAACACAAATCGATTAAGTTAACTTAATCATTTTTTTTTTTTGAGAACACCATTCTCAATAACTATAAAAAAAGTTTGGTTTGTAGTTTGGGAATGAAGCGCTATAGTTTTATTAAAATGTGGCTGCTGAGCTCACGGCTTGGAAGGAATGCCAATAAGCTTAGGGTGTAAGTTTGTCATTTCCAATGGAGGCGCGCGACTTGCACGATGCGCACATGTTTCCAGGTACACTTAGTTAAAAAGCGATTCATGTAAATAGAAATAACCAATCTGCTTCTCACTTTGTATGGAATATTCACATTTCAGTAATAAGGACAGACTAAATACCTCAGACAAACACAGCACATCCAAACACTGCAGCTGTTTTTATTTATCTTCATTACCTTGTACCAGAGCTGCAGCAATGGTTTGTCCGTTTGTCATCTTCTGAAAAAACGGTTAGTAGTCGCCTATACAAGAGATGCCTCTGAAAATGCCACTAGCCACTAGCACCCCGTCTGAAAGAGTTTTTAGCATATGGGTAATGTAGTCATTCAACTTCACTATTTGTAATGTTGCAGTGTGTATTTGAATAAGGATGGTCAGTTCCTTTACTTGAAAGCTCAGATTTGATTATCATAATTTGGTTTGTTTACAGAGTTTGAGGTTTACTGTATCATTATTATTGACACCGTAGAGATGTTGATCTACCTTTACCATTGCACACACTTTGAAACATTGATCAGGTTTAAAAGTCTCTTTAACACATATGTTTATTTTATTATAAAGAGATGAAATATTTTGTTTAAATATTTTTGTTTGTGACTATGAAAACTATTTGTCTTAGTAATGTTGGTTAATTAAAATAAAGTGGTTAAATTGAAAAAATCCTAATATTCCTAAATGTATTGTTAAAAAAATATTCAATAATTATTGATATTGAATGATATGAAACATCATATCGTGATAATTTGCAATATCGCCCAGCCCTAGATTGAACATAAAATAATTAACTTGTCTCCAAAAAACCTTCAGAATTGTGTTGGTTCAAGTAGTTTGAACAAGAAGAGCCATTTTTTGAGTGCACTTTAGCCCGTTCCAGACATTCCTTCACTGTGATTACAGTTTTGTCATATTTCTCTGTGTTTATTCCACTGTTTTGTTGATTTCCTTTCATGGAAGCCCTTTTTGTTTGTTTGTTTTTCTTTCTTTTTTATGTGTTCCCTCTGTTTTCCTTGGTTTTGCTCTCCGTCCCTTCTTCCCTGGATCTGCGTGTAAATGTCTGCTCTCCACCCTGTCTTTCTGCTTTTACTCACCTGCTCCACTCACGTCACCCTACTGTCTGCACTGTAAGATGTAACCCTCCCCTTACCCCGTCCCACCTCACTGACCCGTGCTACTACTGACCGTCTAATGCCAGGCTCCAGAGGCGGTGCTGGCCCCACACCCTCCGCCCCCCGTGATGTGGTGGCGTCCCTGGTGTCCACCCGCTTCCTCAAGCTGACCTGGCGCCTTCCTGCTGAACCACATGGAGACGATGTCACCTACTCGGTCTACTACAGCCTGGAGGGCACTAACAGGCAGGGGCACCTACGTCACATTTATACCATTCCATTCTAAAGTTTCCACGAAAAATATTAGGCAGCAAGATTGTTTCAAAATTATTTATAATAATAATAATAATAATAATAATAACAATAATAATAATGTTTCCAAATCAGTAAGTTAAAATCATTTTTGAAGGATCATGTGACACTCAATATTGGATTAATGATGGTGAATATTCAGCTTTAAATCATAGGAATTATTAACTTTTGAATTATGTTAAATATTTTAGATGTTAAATATGTTAGATATTTTGAATTGTAATTATGTTTTCTGTATGACTTGTTTTACTGTATTTTTTATGTCAAATAATTGCAGCCTTGGTGAGTGTGTGTGTATATATATGAAGAGTTCAGATGCAAAACCCTCTAAATCCATCAGACCTTTTTTCTTGTAAATGAGCATTTTCTATCAGGCTCCTATAATTAGGGTCAGAAGTTTCATTTTATAGATAATGATAAGGTCATTAGTAGCGCCAGACGGAATCTGCGGATGCATTTTGCTATTTCTGTGGAGAATTTTGGTAAAAATCTGCAGATTTCTGCTGAAATATTTTGGGAGTATCATAACAAAAACCTTAATATGTAAAATAAAAAATTATATCTTTTAAATACTTATTTAATGTTATTTAATAAAATGCAAATCCAATTATATTCACTTTATTTGGTAAACAAAGCAAGTCTCTTATAATATATCTACTAAAAGATTACTTATTACTATTAGATTACTATTAGATTAGTTTTACTATTAGATTACTAAAAATATTACTTTACAAACTGCATTGTACATAAATCAGATAAACATTTTCATATTATTAGATTTAAAAATGAATAAATATAGATTTACGCACATTTACTCAAGTAAACAAACAGAATGGGCTAAAAATCTGCGGAAATTTGCGAAAAATCTGCGGAATTCTGCGCGCGCAGATTCCATGTGGGCCTAGTCATTAGCTAGTAAACAAAATAACTTTTTTTTCAAAAATGTCACTTTAGACAATTCTTTGTTTTTTTTATCAAGGTAAATTTTCTTTTGCGTCAATACCAGCTAAATCCACTTGAGCTTTTTTTGCAAAAACCTCTAAATCCACCTATTGGGTGAAGACAGTGTAATCACTAAAGATGCAATTAGAATTTATTTTACCAAGCATAAAACAATTACACAAACCACCTAAAATAAAAAAAAAAAACATAAATCTGTCAAATAAGTGGCGGTTCATTCCGCTTTGATAAACCAGAGAAAAAGCAAAAGGAAAATAAATGAATTGAATCTGTCAAGTAAGTGCAATAATCATTAACATTAAAACTGACATCAATTAAATCTTAACAATCTGTTGTCATTTCTGATATTTGGCATTTAGATTTAATTTAAGTAGAGCAATGTAAACATTGTAAACTAGGCTTGGTAGATTCAAAAAATGTTGTGAAACATCAATATCTGTGCATTGTCCATTGATATAAAAAGCTTATCAGACGTAAAGGTAATTTGAAGTATTAGAAATGTATAGTTTTATACATTATATTTATATTTTAAAAAATAGCTTACATTAGCAAATAAAACACAAGGTGGGCCTACTGGGTTAAACGGGGATGTCTCTCAGACAATTTTAGAAGCTGTCATTCATTCATTCGTTCATTGCTTATATTACATCCACGTGGGATAAAAGAACAGCTTCTTAACTTCGTCTTTCGTGAAGAACAGTTGCCGTTTAATGTATAGTAATTCGGACTCATTCAAAGTAGCATCACTGCGCAAAAAAGCATTATGAATGAAGGCTACACTTCCGACTGTACTGTGTGTTTTCTTTTTCTTATAATGCGCAGAATTTTGAGGTAAGGGACGTTTTCATTTGCCATTCACTGACAGTCGGACAGGCTCATCCAGTTCATCAAACTCCATCTTTTAAAATCGAAATCGCAAGCAGTCTCCTCATAAAAACTGGCGTATCAGTGCGCTGCTACATTGAAAACATATGATTCGATTCACGCCTGCTAATTGGTTCTCGGGATATAACGGCTTATGCTGTCAAAGGCAAGTGGCATTCAGCAGCTTTTGCCAACAAACTGTTGTTTCTGAACACGCTGACGCTGGGATTTGGATGATTAGAAGCAAATCTATTTGTTTATGGTGTACTACGTGCCTAAAGCATTCACTCAATGTCATTATCTCATTTTTGCGGAAGTGGCGTTTAGCGGCTTTTGCATCTGAACTCTTCAAATGTATGTATATGCATATAACACCAAAATGTACAGTATATCTATATAACACCAATTAATGTTTCCAGGCTATTATAAATTATATTTAATCTTTATTGATTATTATTTATCATGGTAGTATATCTTGTACTGACTTTAAATGAAGCTTATGTGAATGAATCACTTTTCAATAACACTATTTAAAGAATTAGCTAATTGACTCATTTATTTTGAAACACTGCATAACAGTAATAAGAATTTAATAATCACTATTAAGGAAAAATATGATATTTTCGATTTTTATTTTGATAAATGTTTTTGATATTATGATGAAAAGAGTGCTCAGCATATACACAGTAGGTACACCCCTCACAAATCTGTCTTTTAAATACATATGTTTAATAGGAAGCTTTACAATATTATATTTGTGCATATACATTAGATTAGTCAGTACTGAAGTCAAATCTGGAGCTTATCTAACAAAAAAACTTGCGATAACGGTCCAAAAACTAGTTCACCAAAATGTATATGTTATAGAAAAATATTAAATACAAATAAATAATAAAAAAAACAGGAAAAATCTAAAGAAAAAAAATAGTATGTTATAATTAATTTTTACAATATTTTGCTTGAATTTAATTGTATTATCTTTCAATTTCTAAATATGTTTGATGACAAATATGATTTTAATAAATAAATCTGTTTAATAAATCTGTTTTGTTTAAATTCACCAAAATGCGTTGTCCATATTCCCTGGGAAATGGATACAAATATTCATTTTTAAAATAGGGTGTGCTCAGTTATGCTGAGCAATGTATATAATACTTAACATATTATGATAAAGCACATTTTGTGCCTTATTTGTCATTTAAATATATTTACAGCTTATGTTAAGGCTTAATTTGCATTCAAGTAATTAAATATAATATTATATTTAAAAAATAAAACATAACCATAAATTTGAATAATTAATACATAATAAATGCAATTTTACATAACTATGTGATGAATTCTTTTTGGGAAATTCTTCTTCCAAGAAGCCTTTTTTATTGTACCTAATGATTCTATGCACACGCTGCTCTTATTAATATTTATAATGCCATTCTGTATGATATTAATAACCCTATTCGCTATGAATCGTTATTGACTCGAGGAAAAATCAAGGATTCAGCAGTGATCTCCTGTTTCAGTCTCATATCATGTTTGTTGCGCTCATCCTGTACAGGGAGAGGATCGTAAACACCAGTCGTCCAGGAGAAATGCAAGTCACCATTCAGAACCTCATGCCAGACACCAAGTATGCCTTCCGTGTGGTGGCGCACAACAAAAACGGCCCTGGAGAGAGTTCAGCCCCTCTGAGGGTCGAAACCCAGCCTGAAGGTAAGACTTCTTGCAAAAGCTACATATTGTACCCTTTTATTTGATTGACTGATGAATAAAAAGTTGAGAAATGGCTCAAATATTAGCGCATGATGTGGAAATACTAACATTGTGAGTTTGAAGGCAAGAACTGATCACATGTGTACAGTATGTTCATTCCAAAATATGACGCTTTGGATAAAAGCAAAAATGTAAACATTTATAAATAAACATTTATCATTTAAAACTGTATGGTAAATCTAAAGGGAATTGCCATGTGTAAAATCCAAGAAACTTTATTTGTATCCACTTTTATAAGGTCAAGAATTATATAGTATTTAATTATATAGTTCAATTCAATTCATGTTTATTTTTATAGCGCTTTTACAATGTGGATTGTTTCAAAGCAGCTTAACATAGAAGTTCTAGTAAAGTCCAGATTTTAGAGTTGAAGTTCAGCTTAGTTCAGTTCAGTGTGGTTTAAATTTCACTGCTGAAAGTCCAAACACTGAAGAACGAATCCATCGATGCGCAGTTCTACAAGTCACGATCCGAGCAAGCCAGTGGCAAGGAAAAAAAATTACGGTGACTCGTTTGTCACTGTGGTCTTTCAGGAATCTCCATTGAAATTCTCCAAGTCTCATGCACTCCATTCCTCCATGAACGCCACAGCATCAGCTCAGGTCAGCTATAGTACAGTGCCTAGAGAAAATCATTATACCACTTTGAAATAATTTCTTTATTTATTATGCTGATTTTCTATAGGCACTGTAATTCTACTACTTAGCTCTTCCACTTACGCCTACCCCTTTTTTTGACTGTTCATGTGAATGGGGTGGGGGTGTCCAAATTCTCTTTAGCTTGTTGTAGGGTAGAGTACTGAAACTCAGTACTTTATCGGTTTCAGTACTACATTATAAAAGACCGAAGTAGTGATAAGCTCTGATGTTAATCTTTCTGCTATCGGCACTGGAGAGTTACTGCTGAATAAACATTACTTACAGTAGCATAACTTAACTGACCAACCTTTTCTAATTTGCGATATTTGATATTCGTCTGCAGAGTTGGCAATCTTGTGTTTCCAGCGAGCGCATCAAGTAATAAAAGCCTTCACAGTTCTCGCGCAAAGTGCATACACATAGCTTGTGACACAGACTCGCCAGTGAACCAAACGGGTTTTATTTCCCAAGTGGACAGCGACAATGCACGTTGCAACAAACGCAGTTGTTTCACGCAAAATGCAAACGCAAGCAATCTGGCTAAGTGAAAGTATCTTTCAATAGTGCGTTAACTGCAATAAAAAGTAATGAAAAGTTTTTCACTGCCTAGCTACTAACGGAAATGTTACATCATCTACATTGTTATGCCAGCAGTCAATCACCCAAATTAGTCAAATATTAATAGTCAAGTAAACACACACATTCCGTTACAATAAAAACTGTATTTTTTTTTCTGCAGTAGCCTAAATAAATCTTAAACATTAAAAATACTTTTACATCAGCTGTATTTACAAATATAACATATGAATAGCCTAATAATAAACTATGCTTATTAAGAAATTATAAAAACTGCTTATTTTTACATTGCATGATGCTCCAAAAGTATTAAAAGCACAGTTAACTCCTAAAACACCATTAACTCATTTATGTGAATGAGTTAATGAAAAATCATAAACATTATCTCATTCTACTGCATTTTGCATCTCAAAAAGGATATTTTCAACTGCAGGGAGCACAATAAACCAAGAAAGATCCCGACTTCTGCCTGAAAAGGCAAGAATGTTGATTTTTATCCAGAAGTCAGTTTCCTTCAAACTATTGTACATTCTTTTACAGAAATTTTTTTAAAATTTGTTTTACAATTATTGGTTTAGTTTTATTTTATATTAAAAACATAATAATAAAACAAAGTGTTGTTAATTCTGGTCAATTTGTTTTTTTCTTTCATAAACAAACAGTACAAAATGTACCGATAAGAGAACCATTAAAGTAGCGAACCGATAAGTGATATAGATAAAAGTAGTAATATCGTTAAAACCTTAACGATACCCATCCCCAGCTTGGAGCCATATGGGTAAGAGGTATGTGCTATATAGCCCTTCAAATGAAGATTTTTCTGGACCACACTACAAACAATGAGATATGAGAGATTTCCCTGAATGCATACAGCTCTGGATTAAGCTGCGTCCACACTACGAGCGACTCTCAGCAGCAAAGCAACAAGTGACTGTTCATTTCAGCAACTTCTGGCAACCTCCGTCTATGTGAGCAACAGCGACCGTTGACGACAAGGTGGGCATGTCGAATGACGCAGCAAAGTTGAGAATCCTTCAACTTTATGAAAATGAAGAGCGACTTTCTTAATTGACAGGCAATAGGAGCACCAATAGAACTCACGTGATCCTCTCTCAGCTCCTGCTGAGGCTGGTTGTATTCTCCGTGCTGTAGATCAACACAGACCTGCATTTACAGCAGATAAATAGCCGCAATGACAGAGAACACTTTTTTTCTTGATCGTCTTTTCAATAAGTATTTTATTTGCTGATTTATTTAGGGGTTCAGGCATATGACAGGCCTGTTCATTCTGATCACTTTGGCACAAAATTCACTGCTGTCACTCAAACTGTCCATTAATTATTCACCATTATTTAAAAATGCTTTTGGGAACTTGTCCAGTGTTGTACAAATGTCTGGACTGTCTAAATCAATAATTATGAAACATTTTTGAATTTTTCTCTTTAGATAAATATAACAAGCACATTTATATGTGATTTATATGTGACAATATGTATATGCATCTGCAAATGGTTTAAAAATTACTAAATTTAGCCACAAAATGACAGCACAAGATCACATAATGTTGGTTCAGAGTTGCTAAAATTCCATTTAAGATCATTCTAATTCACATCTTGGTATGGTATAAACACTGTTATAGCATTTAAAAACAAATTTAGTCTAATATTAAAACTTAATTTATTTACTCATTGTTTTTCCAGTCATGTCCATTGATGTTTAAAACGCATCGAATACATACATTTGTAATACTCTTAATATTAGCCACTAAGTCACAGACTTTCAATTGTCACCTACCATTTTAGTCACTTGATGGCAGCACAAGACCAATTGTTTGGTCATAGTGGTTGAAGAGCTCTGTTTTTTTCATTCCTACTGTTTATTATCACTGAAATTGCAGTTAAAAATCTTCTGAATCACATCTTAACGTGGTAAAAATCTGATTTAGTCCCAGCTTGCCACTTCATTCATTTACAGATTATATTTTTCCAGTTATTACATTCCATCATAGATTTCTTTAGGGTCGGCTTTGAATTTTGGCTGGTCATACATTTAAACTGCCTAAATGTCAATTAGGTTGTCAAATGCTCAAACCCTGTCAATTGCCGCTTGCGGCTATATTTACATTTAGTGTTTTTTCTGAGCAATGTTTACTTTCAGTGAAATGTAAACTCATTCCCTCTCTGTGAATATCACCATAAACATTACCTAAGCAACCTCTAGGTTGGACTGTCCACTAGCGGTTTTAATCGCTACCCAGATTGACAGGCAGCTACAAAGTCGTTGCTTGTGTAAATTAGGCATACCTCGAAACAGTGACCAGTTGTCTTTCAGCCATCTTTAAAAGTCTTCGTAATGGTCTTGACAACATAAATATTGCTGTCACATCAACGGAAACCTCGCCTCTGCTTTCATTTGATTCAATCAGATAGCATGCTATTTTTTGCAACAGCAAAAATGCAAGGTGCAGAAGGTGATTAAAACACGAGCCAATTTAAAAAATAATAATAAAAAAGGCGCCTCAATGCATAAAGTGCATTCAGTGGGATCAAGGCCTAAGTGCATTTCTTATATTATTTGGCGACCACTGTATCAACAATCTTGGTGCTGGAGTGCATAACGTCGAATACGCAAGATTAGCATCAACGGTCACGCAGTGCATTATTCTCTACTTTCATATGAATGAATTAAAAACACTCATCCCACTGCGCTTGCAACCTGCGCTAGTGACAACATGATGATGATGTGCATGTGTAATAGCGATGTCCCATTTTTTTAGATGGATATTTCTATCCACACCTCTTCACACTGTTTCTAGAGCCAAGAGGGAGGTGAAAAGGTAGAGGCATAAAATAGAATTAGGATTAGGCAAAAATTTACACCCCTCACTTCACCCTAACACAGTTATCATTCTTAGAGTAAACAGACCCTAACTCAAGATGCGTTCGGATGAGATTTATGAAGTATTTAAAACCTGATGTTTACTGACACAGTTGCATTTCAAATTACGCTCCGACAACATTCCAGAAGGCAACAAGGCATGAAATACACTCACAAACTTGTCAAGAGTGTGTTTTGGGCCTAAGAGATTACGCTGTGAACATTTCCTCTGGAGGTTTTCTTCCCTCAAACTCCTCCGATACCTCAATGTCAGTTTAAAAGCTCATTATATACTGTAGGGGAGCACAAGTAAACACCTGCTGGCTTTTAAAGCAAACGCGTCTCTGAAGGTATATGGCCCGACTCCATCAACGTGAAACATGATCATCCCAGACGCAAACTGTTTCTGGGTCAGACCGGCTCCTCTCCGCGTCCTTGGCTCTGACGGCTATAAGCACTTTATAATGTGTGTTAGCGGGATCCTGGCACTCTCGGGACTCCTGCTGTGTGGAGATCAGCCTCACACACACGCACACACACACACACACACATATATATATATATAACTGAGAACATTATGAATGAATCTGAGCACAAGTCATACACGCTTAATCCAGTGTAGGCGCTCCCCGTCCCAGGCTGTAGAAACATCGCTATCAAAAGCAGTGTTGATGTTGGATTGAATGGATGTCTGTGGAACTGAGATAAAGCGATTTCTCCGTCAGCCGTTAAAGATGCCAGAAACGCGTGATCAAAGTTTGCGCAATGACTCATGGAAGACGTTGAATGCAGTTTATGCTTGAGCCTGAACGCGGAGGATGGATCAGTGTGAGCGTTACTGGATGAATGTTGATAAAGCGTTGTTGCAGATGTGTGGTGAAGTGGCTCAGAGGATGTACTGTAGTTAAACTCAAAAATCCATTCATGCTGCCATGTCATGATGTGTGTGTACTATAGTCGTCCGAGACTATCATGCTTCAGAAAGGACGTTATTCTGTCTTTTCCTCTCAGCAGCAAATAATGACGGCTGGCAACTTGGATTTAAGTGAAACAAACTGTTTACTGGAGTTAATTGTTGTACACTGAGTTAGTTACTTCAGTTACAGGCACGCTCTCAGTAATGCTGAGCCTTACTAATCCTAAAAATTTTGTTCTTAAAGCTGAACAGCATATTTAAATGTCAAAGTAATTATTTAACATTATGACTCTTAAAATAATAAAGGAAACATTAACTAAACATTTTCATTGACATACTTTAATTTGTCGCTAAAGACATAAAGCAGCAGAAAGGCAGTTAATACAATTTGTCCTTTATTTTCCAATTCTGCTAAAGAAAAATGGAGATTTTTTTTTTTAGTAAACAAGAAGCTATATTTTAGTCTTAAAGGAACAGTCCACTTTTTGGGGTGAAAAAAAGAAATATTTTTAACATTTTTGTATACATTCAGCCGATCTCCAGGGCATCCGGGAGCACTTTTAGCTTAGCTTAGCTTAGCATAAAACATTGAATTGGATTAGACCATTAGCATCTCGCTTGAAAAAATTTTTAAGAGTTTCAATAATTTCCCTATTTAAAGTTCGTCACACACACACATGCAAAATGATATAACCGTTTCCAAGTCGGCGCCAGTGGCGTAGTAGTTAGTGCATCGTCACATGCACTCCGGTGCTCACGGCGACACTAGTTCGATTCCCGCCTCGTGGTCCTATACCAATCCTTCCCCTCTCTCTGCTCCTCATGCTTTCCTGTCAATGCTCTCTACTGTCCTATACATTAAAGGTGAAAACCCCCAAGCAATAATTAAAAAAAATTGTTCCCAAGTTATGAGATTGATTTTATCTTTTTTAACACATTTTTAAACACACAATAGTTTTAATAACTAATTTTGTAATAACATTTTTGCCATGGTGACAGAATATTTTATTAGGCGAGTTCGGTTAATGAGGTTTGTTCTGTAGCCAAGCAAAATATTTAAATTTCAAAGGGGGGTAATTACGGAGGCCCTAAACTGACATGTCTCAAAAAAGAATAATAATGAAGACTTTCATGTGTAGGGCGACGCAGTGGCGCAGTTGGCGTTTCTGTGTGGAGTTTGCATGTTCTCCCTGCATTCGCGTGGGTTTCCTCCGGGTGCTTTGGTTTCCCCCACAGTCCAAAGACATGTGGTACAGGTGAATTGGGAAGGCTAAAAATTGTCTGTAGTGTATGAGTGTGAGTGAGTGTGTATGGATGTTTCCCAGAGATGGGTTGCGGCTGGAAGGGCATCCGCTGCATAAAACATATGCTGGATAAGTTAGCGGTTTATTCTGTGGCGACCCCGGAATAATAAAGGGACTAAGCTGAAAAGAAAATGAATGAATGAATGACTTTCATGTGTGCACACGATACTATGCTGTGCGTACGGGATAGATATTGCGTGCACAACATTAGTTCCACTTGCACACAATATAAGTATTACATGTGCATGGCATAAACATACATATCGCATGCACGTCATGCGTATCGCGTTAGCACAACATAGATCGTATCATGTGTGCGCATCGTACATATCGCACCATAGACAGAGTTCCCATGACATGCGTATCGCGTGTGCATGACATAGACATACATATTGCGATATATGTTGTGCACACGCAATACACATCATGTGCACGCAAAACTATGTTGTGCAAATCCGATACATAAGTCGTGCACACACGATATTTATGTCTATGTTGCAATACCTATGTCTGGCGCACACGATATGTGTCTATATCACGATATGTCGTGTGCACATGATATGTATGTCATGCAAACGTGATATTATGCATTGAAAACGATTTGTATGTCGTAAACACACGATATGTATGTCTATGTCGCAATAAATATGTCGTGTGCACACGATATGTATGTCGTGATATTTCGTGTGCACATGATATGTATGTCATGCAAACGTGATATACTTTGAAAACGATTTGCATGTCGTACACACACGATATGTATGTCTATGTCGCAATAAATATGTCGTGTGCACACGATATGTATGTCTATGTCGCGATATTTCGTGTGCACATGATATGTCATGCAAACGTGATATACTTTGACAACGATTTGCATGTCGTACACACACGATATGTATGTCTATGTCGCAATACATATGTCGTGTGCACACGATATATGTCGTTTATATATACATATTCATATATATATACATATATACACTATGTCGCGATATGTATGTCTATGTTGCAATACATATGTCGTGTGCATAATATGTATGTCTATGTTGTGTGCACATGATGTGTATGTCTGTTGCAATACATATGTCGTGTCCACAATATGTATGTCTGTCACGATATGCATGTCTATTTCGCAATACATATGTTGTGCGCACACGATGTGTATATCTGCCACGATATGCATGTCGTGTGCGCATGATATGTATGTCATGCGAACGAGATACGTATGTTGTACACGTACGATATGTATGTCTATGATATGTATGTCTACGATATGTTTGACTGTCACGTTGTCATGCGATGTCATGCGAATGCTATGTCATGCTATGTTTTGCGAATGCAATACGTATGACAACACACAACATATGCATCACGTGCGCATGACAGACATACATATCGCATGCGCACAACAAAGAGATAAATGTTGAGGTATCATGTGTACACGACATGCATATCACGAAACTCTTCATTATTTATTTATTTTTTGCACGTCACTTTAGAGGCTCAATGGGTAATATTTACCTTAAAAGTTGTTTTTATTATTAATATTATTTTTAAACTGGTTTTATTGCAGTTAAATTAAGAGAAATAAGAATTTCTCCAGAAGAAAAAATATAGTAGGATATACTGTGAGAATTGCCATGCTTTGTTAAACAAAAAAATGAAAATTTCACATGAGGGCTAATAATTTTTCCTTCATTTTTGTATAAATAATACAATTTCTTGTCATTTTAGTAGTGTTTACATGCTTTTTGTTTTGTTTTGTGTTATTTACAGTGTTATTGTTCATACTATAAGCATACTGAATTAAAGTGTCTTATAAATGACTACTTGCCAACTTACTTAAAAATTGGCCAGTTGTCCAAGTCAGTGCTATTCAAATGCTATTATATGTCATGTAATGTAGAGATGATTGTGCATGATGAGTGCCTGAAGGCATGTCAGTTGCGAGCGTGTTGGAAGCAACAGATTTAACGGACACTCATCGAAGCCTGTAATTGAATGTAATGATTCATGACCCTAGCAAGTAAACAAAAGTTAAGCAACATAGAATCTCATTTCCATTCTCTCCGCTCTGCTGAGCAAATGAAATCACGTCAATCCTGCAGGCCGAGCTGGCTTGTGTTAGTCTGCTTTCTGCCAGAGGTGTTTGTCGACACATGACACTGTCATATGCTGAGCACAGATGAGAAAACACTCGCTACTCAATCAGTTTCAAAGTGCTTCACTGCCGTGATTGTGTTGCAAACAATACTGCCAAAGCATCGGTGCATGCAACAAACATTCATTCATTTTCCTTCAGCTTAGTTCCTTAGGGGTAACCACAGCAGAATGAACCACCAACTATTCCAGCATATGTTTTATGCAGCCGATGCCCGTCCAGCTGCAACCCAGTACTGGGAAACTCCTGTACACTCTCTCATTCACACACTCATTCATTCACTAAGACCAATTTAGTTTATTCAATTCACCTACAGTGCATGTCTTTGGACTGGGGGAAGCCCACACGAACACAGGGAGAACATGCAAACTCCACACAGAAATGGCAACTGGCGCAGCCGAGACTCAAACCAGCGACCTTCTTGCTCTGAGGCAACAGTGCTAACCACTGAGCCACTGTGCTGCCAAGGCAAAACATGTCAAATAAATTTAGTGGCAGATTTTGGCATGGGCAATATGGGCGATTGCCCAGGGCGGCATCTTGCTAGGGGTGGCATGGAGACCCCCCGCTCTTGACTTTCGTCCACGAGCCCCTAATCCCCACCCCCCACTCTTCACTTTTCTCTGGGACACCCCCCTCCTCCTTCACTTTCGTCCACTCCCCCCACCCCCCTCTTCACTTTCGTCTGTGACACAAACCCCCCGCCACCCTCTTCACTTTTATCCATGACAAAACTCCCTGTCCCCTCCCCCCCTGCTCACACACGTCCACGAAAGGGCGGCGGGAACACCGCAAGGGTGGCATGATCGTCATTTGCCTAGAGCGTCAGTTAAGCTTGTAACAGTACTGAATAAAATTAAATATAAATTAAATAAACAAGCTTTTATATTGTTGCTTTAATAATAGTATATATTTTATAAATTAAATAATTAAATGAAATCAAATTTAATTAAATATGCTTTTACAATGTTGCTTTAATAATTGTATAATTTTTTTTTTTATTTTGCAAACAAATGTTTTACAAAAAATACTTCCAAAAAATTATTACAAATATCAAACTAAAACATTGAGAATCAAAATATGCTGGTAATAAAACAAAATTAAAATAACACAAAATAAAACAAAATTAAGTAAAATAAACTACTATTTCATAATCTTTCTTTACTAATTGTGTTTTACAAATAACTATTTTACAAAAATTGCCAAAGTCAAACTTTGGTTGTAATAAAAAACAAAAGAAAATATAAAATAAGATAAAATATAAAATACATTATAAAATAAAATAAAATATAAAATAATTATCATTATAATAAAATATTATAACATTGGTTGCAATAAAATATCACCTAAAATAAAATGTATAAATAAATAAATAAAATAAATATTGGTTTATAATGTTGCTTTTATTTTACAAAGACAGCCAATGCCAAAGCATCAGCAAAGTAAAACTTGGTTGTAATAAAACAAAATAAAATAAAATAAAATAAAATAAAATAAAATATGCTTTTATAATGTTGCTCTAATATTTTTTTTGCAAAGAAAATTAAAATAATAAACTTAAATAATAAACATTATAATAAAATATTATAACAGTGGTTGCAATAAAATTTCAGTAATTAAATAAAAGAATCGTTTATAATGTTGCTTTAATAATTGTTTTTATAAGCAACTATGTTGACAAAAATAGCCAAAGTGAAAGCATCAGCAAAGGGAAAGTTTGGTTGTAATAAAACATGACCCAAAATTCATTTAATTTAATTACAGTAAAATCACAAAATAATAATAAAATATCACACATATTAAAAAATAAAATATTGTAACTATTATAATGGAATAACATATGATACAATACTATGCTGTTCTGTACTATGTTTTAAAATCTACTATCATTTTTCCTCTTCCTGTGTAATAGTCCAGGTACCTGGTCCAGCTCCAAACCTGCATGCAGTGGTCTCGTCCCCCAACACTGTCAGTCTCAGCTGGGATGTACCACTTATAGGCAACGGTGAGATACAGAACTACAAGATCTACTACATGGAGAAGGGCATGGACAATGAACAGGTACAACTGTAATGTCATATCGAATGTGTTGTGATGTTTGATAATGCATGTGAAATGTTCACAGTGGAGCTTTGATATCGTGAGCTTCAGTTTTATTACTGCTGGCAAATTTTGATGCAGTGGAAGTCATGTTTTGTGTATTTTTATGCTAGCAAAACGCACAGTATTTCCAATAATATTTTTTCTTCTGGAGAAAGTCTTATTTGTTTTATTTTGGCTTAAATAAAATTTTTTAAAGCCATTTTAAGGTCAATATTATTAGCCCCCTTAAGAATTTTTTTTCAGTTGGATAAAGAACGAACCATCGTTATACAATGATTTTCCTAATTACCATAATTTGCTTAATTAACATAGTTAAGCCTTTAAATGTCACTTTAAGCTGTATAGAAGTGTCTTGAACAAATATCTAGTACAATATTATGTAATGTCATCATGGCAAAGATAAAATAAATCAGTTATTAGAAATTAGTTATTATTATGTTTAGAAATGTGTTGAAATAAAAAATCGTTAAACAGATATTAGGCAAAAAAATATATTAAGAATAATTCAGGAGTACTAATAATTCTTGACCTCTACTTTATATAGATTATAGTTCAGATATAAACACTGATGTTTATGGCAAAGACTAAAATCACATTTTAATGCAACTTAACGCTCAAAATGAAAGTTGTAGCAATTACACTGTTTAACCAATAGGTGGTGACAACCAGCCATTATAAAACTGCTTAATGATAAGTAAAGAAGCCTGAAGTTTGTATGAGTGAGCTATTGAACCATTCATTAAAAATGGGACAAAAAATAAATGTCATGTGTTTTTGTACACGCTTAGAATAATAAATTAATATGTTATATACTGTAGCAAACATCATTTTTTACAGTATTGAATATTTATTTTATGCAGCTGGTTTTTCCCATTTATATATATATATATATATATATATATATATATATATATATATATATATATATATATATATATATATATATATTATTTATTTATTTATTTATATATACACACACACACACAGTTGAAGTCAGAATTATTAGCCCCCTTTGAATTTTCATCAAGCAATGACATTTTCACAGTATGTCTGATAATATTTTTTTCTTCTGGAGAAAGTGATATTAATTTTATTTTGGCTAGAATAAAACCCGTTTTGAATTTTTTATGAACCATGTAAAGGTCAAAATTATTAGCCCCTTTAAGCTATATTTTTTTCAATAGTCTACAGAACAAACTATCGTTACACAATTACTTGCCTAATTACCCTAACCTGCCTAGTTAACCTCATTAACCTAGTTAAGCCTTTAAATGTTACGTTAAGCCGTATAGAAGTGTCTTAAAAAATATCTAGTCAAATATTATTTACTGTCATCATGGCAAAGATAAAATAAATCAGTTATTAGAAATGAGTTATTAAAACTATTATGTGTTGAAATGTGTTGGAAAAAATCTCTCCATTAAGCAGAAATTGGGGGAAAAAAATGGGCTAATAATTCAGGAGGGCTAATAATTCTGACTTCAACTGTATAGATATAATCATATTATGTTTGTTAAAACCAAAAATTATGTGCAGTACTATTTTTGTAATAAATGGAAGCAAATACCATTAGTTTCCTCCCCTTTATGCTGATTTGAAAAATGGTTCGATCCGTGACACAAAAAGCATAATGTCATCCAAACCATGAGATTTGTGATCCGTTACACCACTTTATCTGTCTAATATCCATCGTCTTTCGATTAGGATCTGGATGTGAACACACTGTCCTACACCATGACAGGCCTGAAGAAGTTCACGGAGTACAGTTTCAGACTGGTGGCCTATAACAAACATGGACCTGGAGTCTCCACTGAGGATATATCAGTGCGCACATACTCTGATGGTACAGTACATCCCGTGTTTTTGCTTTTTATACTTCTTCTCAGTTTCCTCCATTCTGCCCAAAACCCCCTGCAGTTGTTGTTTTTCCAGAGTGATCTTAATAAGAGCTTTACCAAGAACAATAAATAAAGCAGCTATCATCTATAACCCTGTTGTAGTTAAATCAACCAGTCGATATCACCAGGGTCCAAAATTAACTTTATTTTTTACACCTGTCAGAAGTAAATTGAAAACCAAAAAAGGACTTGGCATAAAGATTTGTTGCCCCCCATGAAACTGTATTTTGTAGTTATTACTGTTCCTTCAGCTGGGGACTCGTGAGCTTCTAGCCATCTGTTAAAGTTTTATGTCCACTGTAAAATTAATACCGAAGTCCTCCTAGGCCATGATTCTTACAGCTTTCATTTTTCCCCAAAATTGGCTGGGTATGAGAAAGGTAACATAAATATACAACATATAGTGGTCATATCTAGGGCTGCACGATAGTGTGGGAAAATATGCAATATATAATATTGTTGTTGAGTGTTGCGATAATGATATTTCTTACAATATAACTAACACTATTTTATCAGCAATTTAACAAAAATCATTTATTTAATGATCATACAAAAACAAACAGGCAATAGATATATTTCTGAGCAAATAAATTAAATATTAAAAAAATAATTACACTTGAAAATACCACGAATGACTGAAAAAATGTATTAGTATTTAGAATTAGTAATTATTTACTCCTTAGTATTTATTTATTTAGTATTCATTAGTGTTTATATGTTGTTATTTAAATCTTTTTTCACCTTGTTGTTTGATTCCTGATGTTTCAATATTTCAGAAAAGGTTTGTTTTTTTTCCCCTACAATTTGCACAAACAAAATTTTATAATAATAATAATAATAATAATAATAATAATAATAATAATAATAATGCCTTTTATTTATAGGCATATGAATGAATTCATCCTAAAGTTTGGAACAGAGATACAGTGGGTAAAATAAGGATTAAACACGTCACCATTTTTCTCAGAAAACATATTTCTAAAGGTGCTGTTGACTTGAAATTTTCACTGGATGTTGGTAACAACCAAATAAATCCATATGCAAAGAAAACAAATCAAATTAGTTTACAAATGAAGGTATTCATAATAAAATTAAATGATGTAGGGAAAAAATATTGAACACATGAAGAAAGGAAGGTGTAGAAAAACAGTGAAAGCCCAGACAGCAGCTGAAATCTCTCATTAGTTCTTCAGCAACCCTCTGCACTGCGTCATTGTAGCTGCATCAGACTAGCATCTACATTAGCAGAAGAATGAACATAAATCTAGGGTGGACATTTCAGCAAGATAATGATCCAAACACAGCCAAGGAAACTCAGCTGCTTTCAGAGAAAGAAAATCAGGCTGTAAAGTGGCCCAGCCAGTCACCTGATCTGAATCTAATAGAAAATACAAATTAAAGGTCAGATTTGATAGATGAAACCCAAGAACCATCAAGATTTTTACACTCTGTTGAAATAAATGTATAATATATTTTGGGGTAAAACAAAAACTAATCCTCCTGTCTGTGTGCCCAGTCCCCAGCTCTCCTCCGCAGAACATGACGGTGGAAGTGCTGAACTCCAAGGTAAGACTGTGTGACTTCAGTTCATGGCTTCAGTGTGTCAGCAGCTGTACTGTAGTCCTGATGAAGATGCTCATCTGTTGCTGTGATTTAACTGCAACGAGCAGGACATCTGTGCGCTGTCACAAAGCTTTACATCCTCGTTCGTTCTTCCTCTCTGCTCACCTCCCCCTCTTTCTCAGCATGCAATTTCTATTTGTCTTGCTGCCGGGGAATAGGAGTCTTCCTCCTCTTGTTTTTATTCATGAGCCTGCTTGTGCTTCTAGTCATATACAGACAAGTGTCTCGGGCTGTGATATTGCATTGAGCTCTGTTATTTCATGGGGTTTGCTTTAGCACGCGTGACTTTTGCTGTTGCACATCCTTAGAGGCTGAACAAAGCAGTGGGTTTAAGCCATAAAATCACCATGAAATCAGAATCGCCGTTTTTTTGTTGTTGTTTATTTATGGAATAAATTAGTTTTGTTCTTATGAAGGGTTTATTTGTGCACTGCCATTCACATTCATTCATTCATTTTCCTTCGGCTTAGTCCCTTTATTCATCAGGTGTCACCTAAGTGGAATGAACCACCATAGTCATTTGGTACAGTCATTTTCATTCTAATTGAGATGTTTATATGGAACATTTTTATTTGTATCGGTCTTTTAAACTAATTCAACAGCTCCATGTGAATGCATCTAGTGTTATTTTACCATCAAATACATGTTCATTTCTCTACCACTGTTTCTTTAAGACCACTGTTCTATTTTTCATGTTGTAAAGAGAAGACCTGAACTTAGCCAATGATGTGCTTTTGTTGTGCTAATCAAATTTTGTCAGATCCACAAAACAATCTGAAACATCACCTCCAGTAAGTTATGATGACATATTCACAACTCAAAAAAGTTTTTATCAAATCAGTTTTTTTGTAAATCGATCAAATGTATGTGTTGCCAAATGGCAACATTGTCTAATAGTGGAATGTGCAATATTGCAATGGGTTAGCTTGCTAGCAAGGTCAGCTGTGATCTTTTAAGATGTAACAATAACAACATGAATGCCAGTAATATAATGTTGATTAGTTATATGTTAATGGAATTTGAAATATAGATTAAAATAAAATTTTAATGCCAATATTTTGATTAGAAATAAATACAGGAACAGTGTATTAGCGAGCGCCACCATGTTCTATGGTAAATGAAAGAAGAAAAAGACTGAATTGGCTCTTCCTGCAGATGAAAGTGAGGATGAGATGGGTTTTAGTGACCATGAGAATGATGCAGACTGGACATTTGATAAGAGCAGTGACGGAGACGGTTCAAGAAGGTTAGCTCAGAGGCAGATAAGACAGGCGTAGTATAGTATATAGTTTATATATATAATATAAACATTGTTAGCTAGTAGCTACATTATTCTGATGCATCTGGATATACCAGACTTGTTTTATTTGTTATATTATTTAGTGGAGAAAAAATTTATATTTACTGTGTGTTGTATACATGATAATACAACATTATGATTGTTTTCAATAATATTCTGCAAAAAAGAATGGAATAAATAAAAGCTGTTGGAATATCAGTTGTTGGAAAGCATGTATAAGGTGTTATTTATAAGTTCTGTGTTAAAGCTTATAATACTGCAGCACCAATTAAGTCATTTCAAACAACAAAATTATTAATTATAAGGAAAGTTCTAAAGTAAATATTTCTAAGTTAGATCCACTATTAGACGTTGTTGCCATATGGCAACATATCATAAAGTACCTTTAACAATTCCCCCAATTGTTTTACAGCACTTCAAGTTAAGCCATTCTAAGAAAGGAAAAATAATATTTTTATTGATTTATTATAATGTGTGCAGTAAAGGGTTTTAATAAATTTTTACATGTTTGAAATAAAGTCTAAAGCCTAGTTCACACTACATGACTCGACAGATCTCACTTGAAAACGTAACCCGGTATTAAACTAATTGCCGTGCACGTGGCATTAACTACCATACAGTCATGCACAGATCACTCAATCAATTAATTCATTGTGACTGCATATTAGGATCAATGAGACAGATATAACACCATGTGTTGTATTAAATATTGTTTACATTAAATAATAACACAGATTGTATAATATTGATATATTTAGAGTAAGGGATGTGTTTAAATATATATATATATATATATATATATATATATATATATATATATATATATATACTAGTGTATTTAAACTAGAGAAATTGCAATGTACGTATTTTTAAACAGATAAAGTAAACCGATGTGTGTAGTTAGGAAGATTTCTGGCTTAATCCATATTTCTTAACCAATCAATTTTGCACAAAACAAAATGATGAATTACATTCAGCATAGAAAATAGAAAATATTTAAAATGCAAAAATATATTATTTCATTAATGCAGTGGTTAGAACCGTCACCTCACAGCAAGAAGGTCGCTGGTTTAAGTCCCTGCTAGGCCAGTTGGCAATTCTGTGTGGAGTTTGCATGTTCTCCCTGTGTTGGCGTAGGTTTCCTCCACAGTCCAAAGACATGCGCTATAGGTGAATTGGATTAACTAAATTGGCCGTAGTGTATGAGTGTGTGTGAATGAGTGTGTATGGGTGTAAAGGGCATCCGCTGCGTAAAACATATGTGGCAACCCCTGATAAATAAGGGACTAAGCCGAAGGAAATTGAATGAATGAATTTACCAGAATTGTGGCCAGTGAAAATGCTGTAGAAACTTCCTCGAAACTACAGCCACAGTGGGCCGGCATGCAAAAACAATAAATGTCAATCCCAGAAGACAAAACAGCTCACAGCAGTTTTGCAGTCTATTTGCATTATGGCTGCACACACACACACACACACACTTTCAGGCCTGTAATAGGTTTTATGGCTCAGTAATTAGCACTGAATAATAATGACGGCTTCACGTCCCAGACAGACGCTTTCTTCTTCCTCTGGTTTGGTTGTGTTGCATGAGAAGATGCTTAATTAGTGGACTCCTGTGGTCTACGTCGGCCCCCTCATGCGGCCCTGGGGTGCGACGCAGCAGACGGGCAAATTCAATCAGGGTGCGTATAATGAACACAGTGACTTATACGAGGTACCACCCATGTGACCCATAAGTCAATTAAAACAAGTTTGTTTGCCTAAACAACACATGCAGTAGTTAGTGAGGTAAACCGGAATCACTCTGAAAACGAAATACAGTAATTGCGCGGATTTAATTCGGGTTTATTCCCTCATGACCCACCAACATGGCAACTGTGGATACTGTTAATTAATTCCCCACCCACGCTGGGCGGCCCCTCTCTCTGCCTTCATTATCCCAGTGTGCATGGCAGGCCCCGCAGCAAACCTCCTCCATCCATCCTTCTCCTCTACACCACACAGCTTTATCTATTATTCATGGGCTCACTGTGGCCCAGACACCGCTGATCGCCCATTGCCCTCTGCAGGACTGATAGACCCCTGTATGCTGTATGTGGAGGATCTTTAATGCAGGCCTGAGGGTGGCAGAGACTGGGGTTCCACTCCTGCACTTAGGCTTGTTACTCTGCTGACTTTGCATGTCAGCACATGGAGGAGGTGCAGAATAAAGGACAGCACTAATTGTCCTCTGATACAGTGTGTTTGACCTATTTTTCACCTTTTTACAAGATCTAAAATAACTCTCTGATGTCCCTAGAGTGTGTATGTGAAGTTTCAGCCCAAAATACCACACATATAATGTTTTATAACTCTGAAACTGCCCCTTCACAGGCTTTGTTCCAAATTGTGCCATTTTGGTGACTGACGCTTTAAATTCAAATGAGATGTGCTCTTTTTAAAAGAGGGCGGAGCTACAAATGCCTATGTGTCAGCAAAGTGACAAATTCAAAAACAAGTCTAATGTTCTATGCCAATGAGGAAGAGATCCTAGCTAATGGGCGGGGCTTTCCCCCATCTGATGACACGTACAGTGGGAGAATTTCAATCAAAGTGTTTCTTCAGACTGTTTTTATCAAGTGTGATTATAAAAATAAAATGTATATTTTTTTTACCATTAAAGGCTTGATATATTCACACACTGTTGACACACAACAGTTTAAACCCCTTATAAAAGTATTTTTTGCGTAATAGGTCCCCTTTAAGTACAATTCTTATCATTCTTATCATTAACTAATGGCTTGTCTGTTATTAAGAGAGAAACCTGCTTTAAATTTGTACATTAATGAAAAAATGGCAAAATAATTAAAATTGTAATTGGTTACTTCACACCAGTGGATCAAAACCATTCATCAAAGTTGTCCTAAAACTTTTGAACAACACCAATTCTTGTCTTTTTTTTTATTCACAATAGTCAACAAAGCATTGTCTTAATTTCCATTTCTATGAAAATACTGCACCAAATTGTTCTTTTTCGGTTAAACAAATTGATGGTGTATTGAAGTGACCTAAAGAAAAAGTTCTTGCTGATACAGTCTGGAACTTCTTTAAAAATAAAACTCATTCTCTCTGTCATAATGTTGGGATCAGAAGGAAGGCAAAGCAAAGTCTGATTTTCCGCAGCTTGACACTGCACAGTGTCTTGTTGTCTTCCAATCCTCTTTATCATCTGTTTAATGGGACACCTGTGTTTGCCTATCTCATTATTTACTAACTACCATTTGAGTCAGTGGGAAGAGCTTAACAGAAACATTAGTGCTGCGTTCCAATTCGCATACTTATACTACGCCCTAAAAGTATGTTCTTTTTTGTAAAGGAGTGTGTAACAGAAGAATATGCAAGCTTTGAGACATACTACTTCCTCGTTAACAGATCATTATGTTTCTTAGTTATTAGCCCTGTCATTCATCCACACATCATCCACATTTCTTTCATATTTAATTTCCTACCTTATTGGAGAAGCAGCAGCAGTATAATCTGCCATTTGTGAGTCTTTCATGCAGCGAAATCTCCTCAGGTCTTTGAATAACTATTCATTCAGACGTTAATCTCCAAACACGTCTTTATATAAGTTCACAATGTTGTTGCAGATGAAATAACACAGAAAATGCTATTTTAATATGTTCCACTTGACTAGATATTGATTAACAGTCATTCAAATACATGGAAAAAAATCTTTTACCACACATACACAATAATCATGTATGCCTTCTATAAAGAAGCCCACATATAATTAGATATGTTATTTACAGGGTGGGTGAAAAGTATTAAACGTGTATAATACTGTATAATTAAAGGTCCAATTATATAGGTAAAATGTTTTATCTTTTAGATATTTTACAGGCTTCCACCTCTGTCAGTCAGTGTTTTCATGAGTTCAAATGTGCATACAAGTACGAAAAATGTATGCAGTTATTAGTGAATGAGACTTATTGGATTTATTGCTCTAGAACTCAAACTTGAGACAAAGGTCTCAAACTCAATTCCTAAAGGGCCGCAGCTATGCATGGTTTTGCTCCAACTTTAATTAAACACATCTGATCCAACTAATCAAGGTGTTCAAGACTACTAGTGTCTAGTAGTCAGTGGCGGTGATAGCTGGAATGGCACCCTGGGCGAACCACGCCATATACCCCCACCCCTCAAGCTTATAAATAGTTGGTTTATAGAAGTATGGTTCCGTTACATCTAGTTATTATTGAAAAGGGCCATTAAACATGTACATTCTAAAAAATGTTTGTTGTTTTACCCTAACTTTGGGTAAAATTTGGATAAAGCCAGAATTGGAATTATTAAAAATATTTATATTTATAATAAATAATATAACATTATTATTATAAATAAATAACAGAAATCAATCCTAAATGTAACTGGAAAACAATTAATTTTGACAATTCTATAAAATACAAAAAATATATATGCTTTATAGAATAATCTGTTCATCTTAGACTTGACCTGAGGTCGAGAATTAATGTTATGAAGTCTTACCTCCCTGCCTCATTATCCATCCTTTCTGTTTCTATAGATGGATTACCATGTTTGTAAACATTCAGGATGCATGCGCAGGGAGGTGGCAGAAAAAAAAACGGGAGCGCTAGCATTTACAGCGAGGAAATGACATTGGATGTGCTTCAGAGTTTGTTGTTGTCTTAGAAATAAGTTATATTGATTACATATTATATATATTATTTACATAATGCTTTCAGCATATTATAACCGCTTGTCACCCAGTGATAAAGCACAGTGATTCAGCAAAATTAACGTTAAAGTGAGCGGCGTTCATCAGACAGGTCCATCTGCGATAGCATCCTCCCAATGGATATTGGATAAGACGAAATGACCAAGCATCCAGCCCCAAATATACAATCTCATTGAAGCTCCAAGTGATTTTACAAAAGAGAAGTTAAAGGCCTACAAGTCTTTGGATGCCTACAATTTCTGTGTGGTCATGTGCAAGAAATAATATTCAATTATTACCAGATTCAAAACTATGTAGTGCTAAAAACCGAGATTCTGCCTAGCCAAAGACAAGGAAAGAAGACGGAACTGTACAAGGCCTGGGTAATTAATCACCAACACGCTAAACAACTGCATTCTGACTGTGAACTACACCTGTACGGCAGGGTATGTGAACATACACATAAAGGTAAAGTTGGTTTTATATTCGCACATTCGGACTTTCTCCTTAAGAATATAATTTCATAAAAGTAATATTTGCAAACTCTAAATAGCAAAGTCATATTAGCAGTCAATGACTATCAAAGTACAACATTGTTGACAGTCAAATAAACAGTGGTAATGTTGTTTTCAAGTCACACTTGCAGGTTATTTCAGACCGAATATTCAAAGTGCCATGGTAAACAATATAGGGAGTGTTGTCACTGAATGAATGTGTGAATATAAAACCAACTTTACCTTAATAACTTACACTTTCACGTTTCATTCTTAGCATTCAGTGTCCGCAGTTTAATTAACCATTTGTAACTATTTTTGCTGAAATCATTGCTGCAATCAAAAATAAGTAATGTGTATGATTCAGCATAGCGTGAACTTACCTGATATGAAATGAGAACAGCAGAGTCCAGCATTTCTAATTAGGTTGTCACTTCATTCAGCTCCTTTTTAGCCAAAGACGTCTGTGGTTGGCATTAAAAGCAGTGTGGTGTACGGTAAAAGTTAAGACTTTCGAATTTGGCATCCTATCGCACAACATGACATGTTTGCTATTCCAACCGGTCTCTTTTTGCAACCGGGGACCCGTGTGACGTCATGTGTGAAGTAGGTTGGTAATTCGTCTATAGCCAAAATAATTATCATATTATATCAACTTCAGTTTGCCAACTAGCAAACCTCGCTGCGAGCCGACACCTCATGTCATAAGTAACATAAAAAGCTGTTACTCTGCGCTTGGACAGTGCGTATTTTATCGGCGTGCTTGTAAACAACCGGCATTCACACTGGAAGGCACATGGGAATGGCTCTCTGTGCGGCTGTATCAGTTTGCTTTCACCAGCGTTGCTTCAGTTGCACACAGAGAATAACAAACCTGTGCGTGCAAAAGATGGCAAATGTGAATGACCACTAACGTCTTTATTCTGGCATTACCACGCTTGGGATTAATACACTTGCATAAAGTAAAACATAACTCAAAGCCCTTCAGGAATCCAGTTTGAGACCTATGCTCTAGAAGGAAAATCAATATGCGGGATACTGAAATGTGTGCACTTTGCAGAGCCTCATGATCAGATGGCAGCCCCCGCCAGCCGATGCCCAGAACGGAGAGATCACTGGCTATAAGATCCGCTACAGGAAGGGTACGAGGAAGAGCGAGGTGGCGGAGATCACTTCAGGATCACAGCTTCATCAGCTCATCGATGGTAAGATGGACGACCTCTCAATCTCAGAAGTGCTGAAAGAGTCTTTCAATATGACCAATGATTGTAAATGTGCAAGACATAAAGCCCTCCTGTGAAATTCTTTAATATGTTTTTCAAATGTATGCCAAGTGGAATAAAGGGGGATCATAAATATTGATAATGTTAAGAAAAAAATGCCCTTGCTAATGTATGTTAAACGCATGGGCTTGAATTTCATTTACCATTAGGGGAGAGATAAATATAAAATGTATCAATTTTTGAAGGGGACACAAATAACACAGTCAAATTTTACTTATAAAGATATGCCCACACTGTAAAAAACTTCGCTTCTATCATTACTATTGTTTATGGAAGGGGGTGGGTGGGTCAGTTGGTCAGTCAGAGACAGCAAAGGAGAGCTGGTGGGAGATGAATCTTTTTTTCACTTGATATTTCGGTTGATTTGACATGCTTCTCATATACAAAAAAACAAGGAATTAACAAAAATGTTTAAAAGTATGACACTTAAGAACAGAATGAAAATGTATTATACAAAAAACACTCTGGGGTCATTTCAGTCAGCACAGTGGTCATTTCAAGAGTTTCCACTTAGATATGCTTGGCGTTTATAGCAGGTTTGGCATGCTGTCCCGGGAGAGAAATATGAGCTCGGAGATATTTGAGCCCAAGACTCCCGCCCGGTCAAATAAGCATATCTGGAGATCTGAGATCAGGTAGGTCTCGAGAGTTCCCCCTTGGAAAAGGGAGGAAAAGGAGGAGATGGGGTGGAAGAGGGGATTCTTCCAAAACGAAGATAGAGCAGTAGGGAGAAAACGATTCATTTATTGTAAACTAGGATCACTCTGATTGGATTATTACTGATTGCAGATGAGCAGCCAGTCGTGCTCAATCATATCACGTGCTTCTCTCGAAATTAGTTTATCAAACTTCACTTGGTAAATGCACAGCTAAACAATATTTGTGGCCGCTAATTGTGGCCGTTAATGTTAAGTTACCATTATGCCAAGTCGTCACAAATAAAACAATGCATTGGAAACGGCTTTGGCGTGTTAATTGCAGTGCACTATGCAATAAGCAAATGTAAACAAACTAACGTTAACTAGATAATATATAGATAATAAAAATAGATAATATTTTAATCGCTAATATAGCAGATTCATGGAAAATTAAATCGGTATTCAGCATTTTTGCCGCAACTTATTATGAATGAGTCTGCATCAACTATATTAAAGAGAATTGCTTTATTTATAGTGAATAAAATACCCTGCTTAACTGGAGTTCTACATTAACTGAGCCACAGCCACACACCTGACTCGAGTCGTATTTTTAGAGTAGGTGAGATGAGCTGGGAAAACAGGCAGTAGGAGAAAGGGGAGGGGGAGCTCAAATGTTTTTAAAGGTGTTTTTGCATTTGTTTTTGTTCTACTTACACAATTATTTTATGTATACATATATTTTTCACAATTAAGAGTCCGATTGTTTATTCTTAAAAAATAATAATAATTGGGGGGATGGGGTAACCCTCGGACTTGTTCCCCCGTGATTTACGCTCGTGGTTAAATGTTGCTTGGTAAATATTTGAAAAATAATAACAATGTCATTAATATAGAGTTCAAGTCAAAATTATTCGCTATCCTGTGGTTTTATTTTTTCTTTCAAATATATCCCAAATTATGTTTAACAGAGCAAGGTAAATTTCACAGTATTTCCTATATTATTATTTCTTCTTGAGAAAGTCTTATTAGTTTTATTTCGGCTAGAATAAAAGCAGTTTTAACTTTTTAAAAAATAGTTTTGAGGTCAATATTAGCCCCCTTAAGCTATATATAAATATTTTTTTTGTCTACAGAATAAACCATCATTACAAAGTGATTTGCCTAATTAACCTAGTTAAGCCTTTAAATGTCACTTTAAGCTGAATACTAGTATCTTGAAAAACATCTTGTCAAATATTATGTACTGTCATCATGGCAAAGATAAAAGAAATCAGTTATAGGAAATCAGTTACTAAAACTATTATGTTTAGAAATGTGTTAAAAAAACTGAAATTGGGAAAAAATATACAGGGAGGCTAATAATTTTATATATGAAATGTATCATAATAAATGTATCCCATTTTGGTTGAGCATGTCCTTATCTATTTACACCAATGCTTTTCATCTGGAATATCAACCAGACTAACTGTGCTGTAAAAAAAAACCACCAGAGATGCTCTAAAATGGATGATCCTGCAAAAAAACTTAAATAAAATAGAGCCTGGAGTGACAAACTCCATCTATTAATGAGACAAAAGTGAACATTAAATTAAACTCAAAGTAGATTTCAACTGTCATGCTGTGGTCGGCTTCAAAGAGCATAAATGGCTGTTTTCTGTTTCGCTTGAGTAGAGATGAAGAGATGTTTGTTAGTTCAAAGGCTTGAAGTGAAGGCGTGAGTCTCATTCTCCCAGAAGGCTGTAGCCTTTTGCATTCAACACTCTTTACCGAGCAGACGCTTATTAACATTTTAAAGCAATTACAACCTCTGGCTGATTTAAAGACAGCAGGCATTCTCTCATCTGTGAGAAACTGAACATGTTCCTGACAACTCATGGAAAAAAAAATATATACAGTATCAATGTCCCCTCTGGTTTGTCCCCTCAAATTATTCGCCCTCCAATGCAATATTTATTCTTGTTCTTAAAGTTTTTTGTTAGATAAGCTCCAGATTTGGCTTTAGTACTGACTAGCCTAATGGATATGGACAAATGTAATATTGTAAAGCATCCTATATAAAATATTAATTTAAAAGATAGATTTGTGAGAGGTGTATTCATATATGCTGAGCACTGTACACTGCATTCTTATATTTCCAGGTTTGCAGCGAGGCACTGAATATATGTTACGAGTATCTGCTATGACGGTCAACGGCACGGGTCCTGCCACCGACTGGACCACTGCAGAGACATTCGAGAGTGATCTGGACGGTAAAAACAGACTTACATCTTGTTTAAAAAGGTGCTTTATTAGGATGAGTAATGTGTAATTTAGCTTGTTCTTTGGTTTCAGAGTCAAGAGTGCCGGATGTCCCGAGCTCTCTGCATGTTCGATCTCTGGTCAACAGTATTGTGGTGAGCTGGACACCTCCAGAGAACCAGGACATTGTGGTGAGGGGTTACAGTATTGGCTATGGGATTGGCAGTCCCCACGCACAGACCATCAAAGTGGACTATAAGCAGAGATACTACACCATTGAGAACCTGAGTAAGACTCCGCAGTTTTACTGTGCTGTTTTATAGCCCATGAAAAATAGATAAATTGATGGATGGATGGATGGATGAATGAATGAATGATCTCTACATTTGTAAGTTTTAAAAAAATGTCGAAAATACTATTTGTAGGGCAAAATGTATTGCAATTAATTGCATCCAATATAAAAGCTTGCTTTAATATAATATATGTTTACTATATATATATATATATACATACATACATATATACATACATACATACATACATACATACATACATACATACATACATACATACATACATACATACGTACGTATGTACGTATGTACGTATGTACGTATGTATGTATGTATGTATATATATATATATATATATATATATATATATATATATATATATATATATATATATATATATATATATATATATATATATATATATATATATATATATATATATATATATATATATATATGTATATATATATATATATATATATATGTATATATATATGTATGTATGTATATATGCATGTATGTATATATATATGTATGTATGTATATATGCATGTATGTATATATATATGTATGTATGTATATATGCATGTATGTATATATATATGTATATATACGTATATATGTATACATATATATGTATATATGTATGTATGTATATATATATGTATATATACGTATATATGTATATATATATATATATGTATATATGGATATATATGTATATGTAAACATATATATATATATATATATATATATATATATATATATATATATATATATATATATATATATATATTATAGGTGGCCATAGATTAATTTTTTATATTAATTTTAATATTAATCTAGATTAATCTAGATAAAAATGGCTCATTCAAATTCTGCCGAAGGCATTCAGAATATGTGTGCTACCCAAATAATAAGTCTTTGAGAACGGGTTTCTCGAGCCAGGTGACGCATTAGACCAGGGGCTCATCTCCTATTTCCAAAATGCATCACAAACTGCTTGAGAAACTGCTCTACTATGATAAATGGTGATGAAAATAAATTATGTTCAATAAGATGTACTTGTGTTTACTAACTGTTTATTCAGTTAAACATGAATTATGAACTGTAGGCCTACATAAGCTCCAAACAGCGATTTCATACTTGCTTTTGATGTACATACAGAAAATGCTGCTTCTCAATGCCAAGTTTACAGAGCACTGACGGTGTGTCAAACATTGCATGTTTACATGGGCAACAATACTTTAACACGATTTTAATATGATTAAAACAATACTCTGATTAAGAGTCTACATTGTAAACAGAGAATTTTGATTACCTTAATGCGACTAAAGTCATAACTGAACTAAACAGAAATGGAATTAAGACATGTGGAGTATGCATATATTAGTGACATTACTGAAGTAAACACTGCAATCTAACTATTACCGTCATGTAGGACTTTTCGCCATATTTTCCGACAAGATCCAAGACTGTCAGTAAAGGACCGCACACAAAACACACACACACACAAACACACACACACGCGCGCACACACACACCGCAAAATGTGTACGTTTTTTTTCTTTACGTTTGGTGAGCGTTATTACATTCCATAACCCTCTCACCAGTCCTTACTCCTTATTTGCGTCTAATACCCCAGTTTGTCACGACGGCATGACTGAAATATTCATGAGTTAAAGTGAAACTGCTGATTCTGCAGCTAAAGTCAGGCATCCTGCTGGTTTTGATTCAGAAGGGCACTTTGTTTGTCAGACGGCTCACCGGTCAGGTATACATCCGCGCTAAACTATCAAGGTGAAAGTCATCATAGCTTGCCTAGAATAGACCCTGCTCCCAACCCAACTTTGAGAATAGATTAATGGCGATATTTTTTTTAGCGCGCGATAAGAGTCAAAGAAACAACAAAGAGAAAAAAAAATCAAAGAGGGGGCTAAAAATTTTGTCTTCAACTGTGTAGTATGTGTGTGTATAGTATATACAAATAGTATATATTTATATATATATATATATATATATATATATATATACCTATCAACCCTCCCGTTTTTCTCAGGATTCTCCGGTATTTTACAATTCTATCCCACTATCATCCCGTAAAGGTATTTTGCCGTATTTCTCCCTTATTTTTAATCTTTCTATGAAGGGTGGCAATAAACAATAAAGAGCAGATCCTGCATATACACATCTCATACCGCTGAACCACCAGGGGACCCCCCTTGCTCTTAAATGTGAATCCGTTCTGTGCTTTCATTTTATTTAGTCATGAAAATACTTTAAAGTAAATATAAAAACGGCGTGATTCCATTCTTTGCCATTACAGGCACCGTCTTGTATGCAATCCTCAAAACAGTCAGTTCATGTAGCGGTGCGTGACTATCAGATATATAAATAGACACTTTTGCCCAAACAGATAATTTTCCCTTATTTTCACGTCCCAATGTTGACAGGTATGATATATATATATATATATATATATACAAATATAGCATAGCGCCCATTGTATGCGCACTTCAGAATATCACCGGAAGTAGTATGTCATTCGGGTACTTTTCTCTTTCTGTTTTTCGAATACTACAAATTCAGACACTACTCGGCTCACATACTGTTTTTAACGTACTATATAGGATGGAGGTATGCGATTTCGAACGCATCCATTGTTTTTCTAATTCTAAATTCTATTTCTAATTATTGTCATTATTACATCGTGTTCATAATATCGCATCACGTGGTCTTTGCAATACGCTTTTTTAAAACCCATTCTATTGCGATGCGTCAACTGTTTTTAGAAGCAAATACGCATTCAGTGTGAATGAGCTCTAACACCAAGTGTTTGCAGTGCCTAAGAAGAACCTACATAAGCTCAATTGCCTCTAAACGAGAATGAAAGGAAGCAGAACTGGGTAACTGGATTGTGGGTGCTCAAGAGTGGGAGATTTACCCCTCTCTCCACCCAATCTTAATCACATTTGATGGGAAGAGAAAAATAATCATCCGACGAAGCGGCATAATTTAAGTTTTGGTAATTCATCTAATTACACAAGAGCGAGAATCAATAATGGTGTTTAAAAGTGCACCCCCGCTAGGATGATGAATATGGCTGACGCTCTCAGTGGAGCTGCGGGCTTGATTAGCTAAATGATTGGTTTTCTCTCTGCCAGATCCCAACTCACACTACGTGATCACGCTGAAGGCCTTCAACAACGTGGGTGAGGGAATCCCTGTGTACGAGAGCGCCATCACACGACCACAGTCAGGTGAGCCAACACACCTCACCGACAGCTCAAATACACTCCATCGGCTCATTCAGTTTCTCAGGAAAAGCATTTGGCATTGTTATATTCACAAGTGAAGAGAATGATGCCAGATCTACTGTAAAAAAAAAAGAAAGAGAAAACATTGAAGCTGTCTGTCTGTTAAACAAGCTTATTTCATGGCTCTCTGGAATATTTGATGCTAATTGGTCAGTCACAACATTCCAAGGTATGTTGTGCAATATATAAAGTATAACCAAGAGGAAGTTCACTTTGCGTTGGTCTGGTGATAAGCCTTTCGGGCTTTATTCTGCAAAAACAACCATTCTAGATGTACTTTATCCCACTTATCACATGGCTATTTGCCAAAAAACATGTACATTAGACACAAAACATTGTTCTGTGGCGTAATAGTTTATTAATTCTATAATTAAACAATGCTGACAGAAACAAAAGCACTTGATGGAGTATACACTAACCTGCGCATTATTCAGTCACTTTTGTGCTTTATTCTGCTAAAAAAAAAACATCCTGGATATACTTTATCCCACTTATTACACTGCTATTTGGCAAAAAACATAAAAATTACACACAAAAAAATTCTGAAGTGTAATTGTTTATTAATTCTGTAATCAAATGCAAAGATGACAAAAATGAAAACTGCTGATGAAGTATTCACTAACTTGTGCATTATTCAGTCACAAGATGGTGCCAAACAGTCAAAAAAAACGGGAAGCTAACAAACAAAACTGTCTGAATAAAGCATATATTAACACATATATCCTATCATAGGCATATATTATTACTTCACAAGATTGCAGCAAACAGTCAAAAAAAGGCATGACAGACAAGCAGATATAAATTAATGTAGTCATAAGTATTTGGATTGGAATGTTTTCACTGATGGTCAAGGTGGTTCAAAGTTTCCGAATGAGCCTGTGTTATTTTGGAATAACATACCTTGTAATGACGCAACACTAACATATGTATTATTCATTCACAAAATGTCGCCAAACAGTCAAAGACAGTGGAATGACAGACAAGCAGATACAAATAAATCTAGTTGTAAGTATTTGGATCGGAATGTTTTTAGTGACACCCAAAGTGATTGAAAGTTTCCGAATGAGCCTGTGTTATTTAGCGGGTGTTATTTTGGAATAACATACCTTGGAATGACATGAATGACCAGTTAGAATAGAGTATTCCAGACAGCTGTGTAATAAGTTAAGGATAAAGCATTCATCCAAGTCTTGCTGGCTATGTTGTATAAGACTAAAATAGAATTATTCTGGATGTACTTTATCCCACTTATTACATGGCTATTGCCAAAAAAACATAGAAATTAGACACAAAACATTATTCTGAGGTGTAATTGTTTATTTATTCTTTAATTAAACACAAAGCTGACAAAAATGAAAACAGCTGATGGAGTATACACTAACCTGCACGTTATTCAGTCATAAGATAGCGCCAAAAAAACACAGGATCGAAGCCATATCAATAGAGCATAGACTAACCTATGTATTATTAATTTACAAGTTGGCGCCAAACAGTCAAAAATAGCAGACAAGCAGATAAATATGAATGTGGATGTAACTATATGTATTTGAACGTATTCACTGACGGTAAAAGTGATTCATAGTTCACGGATGAACCTGTGTTATTTAGTGGTTGTTGTCTCAGAATAGCATACCTTAGAATGTTGCGACTGATCAATCAGTATTGGGTTCTCTAGACAGCTGTGTAATAAACACAGATAACAACCGTTTAAAGTAATAACAGGCTCATCTGGGTGCTACGAGTAATCTTGACCATTAGTTAATCTATATTTTTAACTGTTAGACGGTTATTTGGCGCCATTTTGCGACCGAATAATTATTTTAGTAATATTGTGTAGGCTATTATGGCTCAGATCAATGTTTTGTGTCTAATTTATTGCATTTGTGGCAAGTAGCCATGTAATAATAGGCATAATGTAGATATAGCCGGCTGTTTTCACAGAATAAAGCATCTCAGTCTTATACACCAGCTCCTGAGACTATGACACCACACTTAGACAAAATATGAAAATAAGCATTTTTCCCACTTTGTTTTCAGTCCGAGCTGTTTTTGTTTTGTTTTTTAACATGGTAATTGTGAGTTCTGAAACTTAAAGGATGATTTTGTAGTTCAATTACTTCTAATATGTTGACATTTTTCAAATCATGACCCATATAAAATGAATTTATAATGAATAATTTAGACTGAAATGGTTATCTTTTAGCTAATGGGATAGTTGACCCAAAATTGAAAATTCTGTTGTTTACTCCTTCCAAACCTGTTTGAGTTTTGCTCTTCTGTTAAACGTGAAAGAAGATTTTTGAAAGATTTTAGAAACCTGGAACCATTGACTTATATAGTATTTGTTTTTCCTACTATGGAAGTCAATGGTTACAGGTCTCTAACATTTTGCAAAATATCTTATTTTGTGTTTATCAGAAGAAAGAAACTCATTACCATGTGGTAACCACTTGAGGTTAACTAAATAGTGAGTACATTTTCATTTTTGAATGAATTATCCCTTTATTAACGGGGTTATTAGCCAGATCACGATGGTTCATGTCAATGTAGCTATATTGACTCTACAGCTATACATATAGGTTGAGTGTTTGTTCTTGTCATTAGAGTCCATCTTAAGAGTTCTCCAGTGCTTCTGCTTCCTAGCAACCAGAGGATTTGTGCTGATTTGAGAGATGCAGATAAAGCACATGCCAACTGAAGCGCTGCTTAATAGCGCTGCGCATGAAGGAGATGCGGAGCCGTGATTAAACAATGCTCTTATCCCACATACAGGAACATCTTAACATGTACGGAGAATTACAGGAAATGAGTCTCTCCAGAGTTGAAGAGAAATGTTGACATGACATGGCTGAGCAGCACTGGTCAAAGATTATAATTAGCACTTTAAAACATTGGTGATTCCTTTGTTGTTGATGGTGAAATAGCCGTCCGCTGTGGTGATAAATGTTTGCTTGTCTTCAAGTAATAATCTTCCTCAAGCAGCTACAACCATTAGGTTTAAGTGCTGGCTTGTTTTATATGTGTATGTCAGAATTGCGATTGTTTTTAATGGCAGAAACCATCTTCCATTAAGGTAGGACTGAATACAATTTGATTAGGATTATTTATACATTTCTAGTCGTTTATTATAATAATAATAATAATAATAATAATAATAATAGTAATAAATATAATAATGATAATATAATAAAAATAATAATGATAATAATAATAATAATAATAATAATAATAATAATAATAATACAGTCTGTTGCCATTTCTGTGTGGAGTTTGCATGTTCTCTCCGAAGCTAAGCTAAATTGTCCGTAGTGTATATGTGTTAATGAGAGTAAATGGGTGTTTCCTAGTGATGGGATGTAGCTGGAAGGGCATCCGCTACGTAAAATATATGCTGGATAAGTTGGCGGTTCATTCTGCTGTGGTGACCTCAAATTTATAAACGGACTAAGCTGAAAACAAAATATATGAATAATAATATAATGATAATAATAGAGTGAATAATAAAATGAAATGACTCAAGTAATTTATACTAATAATAATAAAATGAAAGAATAAATGAATAACAAAAAAAAACAATAAAAATTATTGCTATTATAACATTTCACTCAAAATTATTATGATTATATACTATTTTTAAATATGAATTGTTTTATTTTGCAGTGAACATATTCAAACTTACTAAATAAAAACAAAAAAATATTACAAAATCCAAAAAAATGAAAAAATATAATTTTATTTTATATTAAACCTGTACTTCTGCATTCCTCTCTTGTGAAATTTGAAACATTGATATTTAATAAAGAGAATATAAATGACTAATTTCTAATAACTCATTTATTTTGTGTTTGCTGTAATGGTAGTGGATAATATTTTACTCGTTATTTTGCCAGAAACTGGTATTAAGCTTAAAGTCCAATTAAAATTCTTAACTAAGTTAATAACTGGGCAAGTTAGGTTAATGAGGCAAGTCATTGGACAAGAGTGATTTGTTCTATAGCCAGTCAAAAATAATAATAATTTCTTATGGGGTTAATAATAGTGACCTTAGCAGTTTAAAAAATTTAATGTAGATTTTAAATGTATGTATAGAGAATCATTGTTAGTGATTTTTGTACAATCCGATTTATTTGAACTCCAAAAAATCATATAAATGCAGCCTTCTTTTAAAACATTAACATTATATATATATATATATATGTATATATATATATATATATATATATATATATATATATATATATATATATATATATATATAACGTTTTATATATATATATATATATATATATATATAACTCTATATATATATATATTAACATTAGATATATATTAACATTATATATATATATATATATATATATATATATATATATATATATATATATATATATATATATATATATATATATATATATATATATATATATATATATATATAGGCATGATCATATTTTATTTTGATAAAATAAGTGTAATCTAGAGGCCTTTGCCTTTCATATAAGCCACTTCTGATACCACATGATCAGCCAGAAGTCAAGTTATAAATTGTTCCTAAAACTTGTAAGGTGACAAGACTTTTGACAGGTAGTGTATATACAGTAGAATACATAAGTACAATGTAAAACAAAATCATGATTTATTCTCTTTTTGTTTTATTAATATTGTAGTTTTTTCTATTCATTAAATTAAATATTGTTTCTACGCCAATTAAAGTCCATAACATAAGCAAAACATTACATTAAGGCCAAGAACACGATTCACACTGTAAAAACTGAAGCTGGACACTTTTCTGGATGATTTCTCACCCCCGTCTTGATCAATGGTACATTCTTATTACCTCCCAGCATGCATTATAGAACATGGCATTTCTTATTCCTCCCAGTTCACCTTTACCTGAACTGAAGGAAAAGCTGCTTCAGGGGGTTTTGAAGACCTCCAGCAGAGTTTATCTCCTCCCTTCCCCGTTCCTTCATACATAAACATCCCTTCTACCATAAAACACTGTGTCATTTTAATGTGCAATAGCAGGTAAATGTACCAGCTTTGCCTGTACCAGAGGAAATGATGAGTATGCTGTATGGTAACGAGTACTTTGTAGTTTATGTGGTTTTTGGGGGGGCATTACAGACTAGTTGGACACCAATTCCATTTACATTTTCTAGAAAACAAGCTCAAGCTCACATAGTGCTCACTATGGGGTTGTACGAAAGAGCGCTGCTTCATTTATGTGGAAAATAACCTGTTTTTCCCCTTTGCCATATGAAAACAGTTTAAACGCTCAAGCCTGAAAGAATGTTTTCTTATTTTCACACAATTTTTCCTCTGAGAATTGTTATTCTTTGGAGGAAGCGTTCAGGAAAACGGCTGATTTAAGGCAGGCAAACAGCTTTAAATCTATAAATGGATCAGGCTTCTGAAACGTTGGTATTTGACACTATCATATCAGCAATACTGAGCTGCACCCTACACTGAAATTATTTGAAAGATTTGGCTTGATATGAAGAAGGAGAATTATCAAAAATAATAAAAAGAAAAAATCTATCGACTCAGACAAGGTCATTGAATGTAAACTTGAATAGATGGGAAAGAAAAATGAAAAGCTTTTTTTGTTGTTGCTGTAAGCACATTTGTGCAGCAATAACAGATCTAAACCCCTTTTTCTGTAGCTAAATTCTTGTGGCCTTGAAGTAATACTGATAATTCAGTTGACCTAAATAAATGTGAGGTGTATTGCATTTAATTACAATGTAAAAATGGCTAAAAAGAGGTAAAATATCTAGATTAAGCTAATATCAGTGCTTGGCTTACAGTAGGTAAGAAATAAGTTTGTAAAAATATACTTTTAAAAACATTACGTGATTGTTTTGACATTGACTGGACAAATAAACCCAATCTGGCAGATATTATAGTTGGGGTTTAAGGAACACTACACTTAGGCTTAATAGGCTTATTTTACAACTCTCCTATAGTTATAAAGTTTAGTTTTATCATTTTGTTATTCATATATTTACCATTTTATCCATTCTGCCAATCTCTGTGTCTAGCAGGAGCACTTTTAGCTTAGCTTAGCATACAGTAAATCATTGAATCAGATTAGACCATTAGCATCTCACTTTAAAAAATGTTTAATAATTTGTATTATATTATTATTTATTTTCTCTTAAAGCTTGACTCTTCTGTAATTACTTTGTGTACTAAGACTGATGGACAATTAAAAACTGAATCCAACTTAAGAAAGAGTCTTTTGAGTGAGCATTAGGAACATTACATGATTGTTTTCTGGACTAATAAACCCAATCTAGGTGATATTATAGTTGAAGTTAAAGGAACACTCCATGGTTTTTGAAAATATGCTAGTTTTACACCTCTCCTATTGTTAAAAAGTTGAGTTTTACCACTTTGTTATGCGCACATTCACCATTTTATCCATTCTGGTGATCTCCAGGTCGAGCAGGAGCACTTTTAGCTTAGCTTAGCATAAAACATTGAATCGAATTAGACCATTAGCATCTAACTCAAGAAAGATTCTTTTGAGTTAACTTTACAAGGATTATATGGTTGTTTTGATGTTGACTGGACTAATAAACTCAATCTAGTCTATATTAAAGTTGGGCTTTAAGGAACACTAGACTTTTATTTTGAAAATACGGTCATTTTACAACACTCCTATAGTTATAAAGTTGAGTTTTACCTATTTGTCATTTATACATTTACTTTTTTTTTTTTTTTTACCTATTCTGCTGATCTCCGGGTCTACCAGGAACACTTTTAGCTTAGCTTAGCATAAATCATTGAATCAGATTAGAATATTAGCATCTCAATCAAAAAAATTTGTTTAATAGTTTGTTATATTAATTTTTATTTTCTTATAAAGATTCACTCTTCAGTAGTTACGTTGTGTACTAAGACTGATGGAAAATTAAAAACTGCTATTTTCTATGCTAATGAATCAGATTCAATAATCTATGCTAAGCTAATGTAAAAGTGCTCCTGCCACAGTCTAGGATCACCTGAATGGATTTAAAAAATGGTAAAATGAGACTATTTCCAAAAAAAATTGTGTTACTTTAAGTTTAAAGCAACTGAAAAAAGAACAATTCAAGTGAACTAATTACTAAATATTAAGTTGACGCTGCTTGAATTTTCCTACAGATTAGATTTTTCAATTTTTAACAATTCCCATGCAGTTCCACCCTAACTCTTAGAGGTTTGAAATTCTATGTCCTGTATTATCGTTTCCACCTATATCTGTAATGTAGCCAGTAGAGAAACCTGTGTTGGTGTAGTTCCTTGACTCATTGTAGATGTAGTTCTCTATAGCTCTGGATGGTGTTTTGACTCTGTTCTAATCCAATATTTTCTCTCTTTCTCCTTCCCAATCCCGCCTTCATACTCCTCCCCTCCTCCCTCCCATTTTAACCCCATTAACCCATTCTCCACTTTTATTACGTGTCTCCCTTCCTTTTACGTGCAATCGCGCTCACCTTTTTTCCGTTCACCTTTTTCTTTTTGCCATGGAACATTGTGTAAATTGCTTGCAGACCCCATAGACCCTGACGTTGATTTGTACGAACTTTTCCATGCTCCATACACTCCAGTACCAGACCCTATACCCATGCTGCCTCCTGTGGGCGTTCAGGCATCCGTCCTGACCCAAAGCACCATCAAAGTCACCTGGGCGGACAACTCGCTGCCCAAGAACCAGAAGATCACAGACGCGCGCTACTATACAGTGCGCTGGAAGACCAACATACCCGCAAACACAAAGTTTAAGGTATGGCTAACAGAATCTGGACGTGGATAAAGATGTGGATTATTATTCCACTAATACGACTTATTCATTTTAGGTGGCTAATACCACCACGCTAATTCATACGGTGACGGGTCTAAAGCCCAATACCTTGTATGAGTTTTCGGTTATGGTGACCAAAGGTCGGAGGACCAGTACCTGGAGTATGACTGCACACGGGACAACTTTTGAGTCAAGTAAGTGTTCTAGGTTTGACAGAACCCATAGACCCTGATGTTGATTTAAACATACTTTTCCATGCTCTACTAAATGTTTATGAATGTTTCTCAAAAGAGAGAATGCTAAATATCTTCTTTTTTTTTTGGTCTTGTAGAACTTTGATTCCGTTATTAGGAATGTTCTGTTTTAATAGGCATTGTGGCTCAGTGGTTAGCACTGTCGCCTCACAGCAAGAAGATCGCTGCTTCTAGTCCCGGCTAGGCCAGTTGGCATTTCTGTGTGGAGTTTGCATGTTCTCCCCTCTCTTGGTGTGGGTTTCCTCTGGGTGCTCTGGTTTCCCCCAGAGTCCAAAGACATGTGCTATAGGGGAATTGGGTAAACAAAATTGGCCGTTGAGTGTGTTGCAACTGGACAGGCATCCGCTGTGTAAAACATATGCCAGAATAGTTGTCAGTTCATTCCGCTGTGGCAACCCCTGATAAATAAGGAACAAAGCCAAAGCAGAATGAATGGATGAGTTCTGTTTTAAAAATGCAGCATCAAACGAGTAATAGTGAAAAATGTCTGTCTATCAAAGTGCTGATTCAGCTATAAGTGTCTATACACACCGTATCGCACAATATTAATGTGATTTTTGGATTTTAACAGCTCGATGACACAAGTTTATTTTAAAAAAATGTGTGAATGAAAGAATACTTGTTTAAACTATGACTTCCTTCCATCATGGATTCAAAGTTGAGAGCTTAACAGCTGAGAAAAGCCTCCATTTTAAATTCCAAAACATCACTTAGAGGTAGTAATGAATAAATGCTTCATTTTTTCATTGTATTGGGATCTTGATCATGAATGCATGTACTCTGGATTATAACTTTGAATGGCACAAAACAAAATCAATAAATCACCAGTCTTCTGTTTGTATGAGTTTACCGCATCCAAAACTTCACCAATATTAAGCCCACAGATGCCAAAGTGAAGCAGATATTATATTACAACAATTTTACACACTTAGACTACAGTCTATCAACAATCTAACGTAAGCTGTCAATTAAATACTAATATTATTTGCATAATATACCGTTTATTTAACAAGACTATATAACAAACAACAATATAAAGATGCTACGCAAGTCATATATGAAGAGTTTAGATGCAAAAACCTCTAAATGCCATTTGAAATTTTCTTCTAAAATGAGCATTTTTATCAGGCTGTGTGTAGGTCCAGTAATTTCACTTTTATGCCACAGGATAAGTCCTTTTCTTGGTCTTTAAAGTTAAATAACTCAACACAAACACAGGAGGCTGAGAAAAATGTTCACTTTCTATTGAAATTTCAGAGGGCATTTAGAGGTTTTTGCATCTGAACTCTTCATATGTATATATAGTTGAAGTCAGAAATATTAGCCCTGCTGTTAAATTTGTATTCTTTTATATTTATTTCCCCAATTTCTGTGTAATGGGTAGTTTTTTTCAGCATATTTTTAAATGTAATAGTTTTAATAGTTATAATAGGAGTAGATAAAATACTTTTCGAGATACTATTCAGCTTAAAGTGACATTTAAAGGCTTAACTAGGTTACTTAGGCAAGTTATGGTAATTAGGCAAATCATTGTAAAACTATGGTTTGTTCTGTAGACAGTCGAAAAATATATATTGCTTAAGGGGCAAATAATATTGACCTTAAATGGTTTTAAAAAAATAAACGTATTTTATTCTAACCAAAATAAAACAAATCACCAGAATATCTGGCTTTCAGCCAATCAGATTGAAGAACCAAAAATAATCAGCATAACGGTTATCTTTCACTCTAGTCCCAAGTTCTCCGCCGAAAGATGTGACTGTAGTGAGCAAAGAGGGACGACCAAGAACTATCATTGTGAACTGGCAGCCTCCATCAGAAGCCAATGGCAAAATTACAGGTGACTTAAAAATATAGTACCAAATATGGGAATTAACACATGTTGTGTCCTGTTTTTACTCATCAACACACTGCTCTGTCTTTTCCAGGTTACATCATTTATTACAGCACTGATGTGAAGGCAGAGGTTCATGACTGGGTCATTGAGCCAGTCGTGGGAAACAGGCTAACCCATCAAATTCAGGAGCTGACCCTCGATACCACCTACTACTTTAAGATCCAGGCCCGGAACTCCAAGGGCATGGGTCCCATGTCGGAAGCGGTCCAGTTCCGCACTCCCAAAGGTAAACCAGCTGGTTTGTGAATTATAACCTGCTAAAAAGACCAGCATATGTAGAGTTATGAATCCAAATCATATAATGAGGTGCTGTTATAACCAACAGGCTTATCTTAAGTAGCTTAAGGACCCGGTAGACTCCAAATGAAGGTCTTTTTCACTCTTTGTTTGAGTACAGAAAGAAATACAATTTTATAAACATCTGTCATGATTTCTCCAGTCGAGAAGCATCACCGCAGCACACCACATCATCACATTGCTTTTTGTTGTAGAAAATTCTGATGGTATGATAACCTTGGATAAAAATATCACGGTTTCATAGTATTGTGATAACTACCACAAAAAAAAGATCTTTTTAAATGTCTGGATAAAAAATGACAAATTTTTGTTGGATATAAGTAAACCACTGCACTGTTCAGGTCCATATCATGTTTGGATGTAGGTGCATAAATCATTTGTTTTTCAAAGGTTTGTTGAATCATGGGCTGACCAGTAGATTTTGGCATGGATGGTCTGCTGGATATACTGTTGCCCTAAATAAATTAATAAATGAATGTTTGACAACATGCATATATATATATATATATATGTATGTATGACAGAAATTTTTAGCAATTTTTAAAACTGTGACTTTCCAAACTGAGGTAAACTGGTTATTGTCCCATGCCTACTTGCAGACATCGAATGAAACAGTGTTTAGAACTTTATAACATGGTGGTGCTTCTTATCTGGTCTGTGACCCCCTGCATATTTAAAATATTAATTTGACAGGTTCCAGAACACTACCAACAATTGAGTAGTTGTTATGGACCCGATAGATCAAAAGTGTTTAGGAGTCTAAACAAACTTCCCTAAAAGTTTGATTTGGTGAGCCGTGTTGAACTGCCAAAAGTTAAGTCATTTCAATTTGTTCTTTGACTTCATTTGAAGTATTCCAGGCCTTTAACCATGATCATCTAGAGCAGGGGTGTCAAACTCAGTTCCTGCAGGGCCGCAGCTTTGCACAGTTCAGTTCCAACCCTAATTAAACACACTTGAACAAAGTAATCAAGTCCTCCAGACTTGATTGAAACCTAGGGTTGGAACTAAACCCTGGGTCATTTACCTAGTCATGGGAAATAGGCTAATCCAGGGGTAACCCACCCTGTTCCCTGAGAGCTACCTTGCTGCAAATTTCAGTTGCAACCCTGATCAAACACAACTGTCTCTATTATCAAGTGCTGCTTCAGATACTAATTAATTGGTTTAGGTGTGATTGAACAGGGTTGGAGCTGAATTCTGCAGGAAGGTAGCTCTCCAGGAACAGGGTTGGTTACCCCTGGGCTAACCCATCAATTTCAGGAGCTGACTTTTAGTGCCTCCGATTACTTCAAGATTCAGGCCTGTAACTCCAAGAGGATGAGTCCCATGTCTGAAGCAGACACCTCAAGAGAATTTGACTTTGACACCCCTGACCTAGACCAGCGATGGGCAACTACGGGCCTGGGTGTCAAACTCAGTTCCTTGTTCCTGGATGGCCGCAGCTCTGCATAGTTTAGATCTAACCCTAATTACACAGACTTAAACAAAGTAATCGAGTCCTTCAGACTTCTTTGAAACCTGCAGGCAACTATGTTGGAACTAAAGTAGGGTTATAAGCTAACCCAGGGGTCACTAACCCTGTTTCTAGAGAGCTACCTTGCTGAAAATTTCAGTTGCAACCCTGACCAAACACACCTGTCTCTATTATCAAGTGCTGCTTCAGGTACTAATTAATTGATTCAGGTTTGTTTGAACAGAGTTAAAGCTGAATTCTGCAGGAAGGTAAGATCCAGGCCTGTAACTCCAAGTGGATGGGTCCCATGTCTAAAGCAGACATCTCAAGGGAATTGACCTTGACCATGGATGGGCAACTTCGGTCCTGAATGGTCACTGTCCTGCACAGTTTAGCTCCAACTCTAATCACACACACCTGTCTGTAGCTTATTGGTGATCATGAAGACACTGATTAGCTTGTTCAGGTGTGTTTGAGAAGTGTTGGAACAAAACTCTGCAGGACAGTGGCCCTTCAGGACCGAAGTTGCCTGTCCCTGACCAAGACCAGAGTTTCAGCAATGAAATTCACCTGATCTAAAATTAATACTCAAAATAGTGGCTAACTCATATGAAATCCTATCAAAATGTGCAATTTGTAGAAGGTATGGCCCTAAATGTAAACCTCTCTGGGACGTGAGCAGATCTTTCCCAAGTCATTGAGATTATGTGAATTTATATGGATTAGCCACTAATGTAAAATAGCCACAAATTGCTGAGCCATTGTGTTGGAATTTATGTTGTTCTGTTAATCTTTTGTGGTGAACATGTACACATATGCTACTTTGAAAGTTGATCTGAAGCTTAATTCTTTTGCGTTTACCCTGACCTTGCTGATCTTTCACACCGGCTCCTGCTTAGCTCCGACTGCACGCCTCTCTCCCTCTAACCTGTCTCCTCTCCTTCTGCTTTGTCCTGCTAGCTGAATCCTCTGACAAAATGGCTAATGACCAAGGTAATTGCTCTCTCTTCTCTTATTCCACTAATGTCCTCAAATTGAAGTGAGCAGCTTGTTTTCCCTGCATGCTGAAATTCATCAGCAGTCACGATACAATCCAGCTGGTGTATAGGCAGGAAAACATCTTATTTGTTTACCTGACTGCCATTTACTTAGAGTTTATCAGCAACACGCACATGTGGCTAAACCTCATACTACTAACAGTCTTTTCCAAGCACGTTTTGGTCCAAAAGATGAGTGCCACACTTTTCTCTGAAGGACAGCTGCTGGTTTATATGTGTAAATTGCTTGTTATTTTCTAATAACTGGAACATTTTTCTTGGTGTAAACTTTACTTGAGAGTTGGAGATTCCAATGTGCCACTTTCCAATTATTTTTATCTGACCTCTCGTAGCTCCAGGCACATCTGTGAAACCAGGAAGACCTTCTGCACCAGAGCACGGCTTTGGATCAGCTGGTAATGGCTGTTTTTTTTATTATTATTATTCTTTTTTATACACCCTGGAAATATCTTGCTATGTATCAGTAAAACAACCAAAAACACACCATAGTACTGTTCTTTATATTACATAGCAATTCTATAACAGCCAGTGCTCTTCTAGTGTCTCAAACACCTAGCATTTATTCTGTAAATGTGTTTTCATCATAGTTTATGCACATTTTTTCTTTCCAGATAAAACATTTATGCTACTCAGTTGTGCACATAAGATTTTTATTCACATATTCCAAAATGTATGTGCATCTTGGCGTTTCTGTTAAGTATTTTTTATGCAGTATTCCAAAATGCACATACAAATAGGTGGATGGAAGCATAGCTAGTAAAGTGATGTGACCCATACTCAGAATTTGTGATTTAACCCATCTAGATGCACACACTCATACACACCTCAGAAATCGAAAGTGGAAGAGAGTGGTTGATAATCATTCCCCCAGCTACAATCTTCAGGTTACATGTTTGACTGTCTAACCCAGGGGTCACTAATCTCGGTCCTGGAGGACCGGTGTCCCTGCAAAGTTTAGCTCCAACTTCTTACAATACACCTTCCTGGAAGTTTCAAGTACACCTAGTAAGACCTTGATTACCTTGTAAAGGTATGTGTGATTAGAGTTGGAGCTAAACTCTCCAGGACACTGGCCCTTCAAGAACAAGTTTAGTGAACCCTGATCTAATGATTGGGCTGTAAAAACAATCTATATATCTCTTAATAACACACCCTACCAGTTTCTTGCAGCAATTAAGCAATATACCAGCAACATATTAATACTCCAATAAACACCTTGCTACAGCTTAGCAGTGATATATGATCCACTCCTTAATCGTGAGCAGCAACCACCCTCAACTATCAACTCTTGAACAACACCTTACCAACAACAAATCAAGACCCTAGCAGTGTCTTTTAACCACCCTGCAATCTAAACCAGGAGTGTCCAAACTTGGTCCTGGAGGGCCGATGTCCTGCATAGTTTAGCTACAACTTTCTTCAACACACTTGCCTGGAAGTTTTAGTATGCTTAGAAGGAGCTTGATCAGCTGGTTGAGGTGTGTTTAATTGAGGTTGGAACTAAAATATGCAGGACACCGACCCTCCAGGACTGAGTTTGGGCACCCCTGCTCTAAATGCAACTAGTAGAGTTCATCTTAGTCCTACCATTCAGCAAGCAAACGCTGTAAAACAAATTCTCAGTAGTCCCTGAAAATAAGTCCAATATCAAGCAACACCTTCCTTATCCTAGCAGCACCCTACCTGTGAATGAACCCTACCCTACACCCCTTTGAATGAAGATGAATAGCAACAGCTTTTCAGTGTCTGACAATCACATATTTACCCCAAGCAACCATTGCACTAAACTAGCAACACCTTCATACCAACCTAGTAAAACACTTTGACACTGTTGCCAGGCTTCAGCTACATATTATGACCTTGAAAAAAAGAAAAACTTTGCTGTACAGTAGTGTAGCCACATACATGTAGCAGCATTCAACCAACGGCTTCTGTTTTTGTCCGAATGTTTTGACATTCGAAACTTTCATGCAAAAATTTGTAAGACCAACATTCAAAGTTTGACTTTTCCCCCATATGAACATTATGACCATAGATTTTCCATGTTTCAGGGAAACCAGACATGTCTGGCACTGGTGATAACCACATCCTGGTTATTGTCATCATTGTGTCCGTGGGTGTGTTTACCATCATCGTGGTGGTGGTTGCCGCCTTCCTGTGTACACGTCGTACCACAACACAACAGAAAAAGTAAGTTCCCCAGTGTTCCTGTTCAAATCTCACATGAACAGTCCTAGTCCTCAGTCCTGGCATAAATGTGTTAGCCACGAGCTTCCCTCAAACCATTTGATATGATCTCCAGGAAAAGGGCCGCCTGCAAATCCGCCAATGGATCCCACAAGTATAAGGGCAACTCCAAAGATCTCAAACCACCAGACCTCTGGATCCACCACGAACGTTTGGAGCTAAAGCCCATAGACAAATCACCCGAACCCAATCCAGTCATGACCGACACACCAATCCCCAGGACCTCCCAAGACATCACTCCGGTGGACTGCTCCATGGATCCTATGCTCCAGAGACGAAACTCCTACCGTGGTAAGAACACTGATTTAAAGACCCCATGAAATAAATAAATAAAATAGTTTGACAGACCAGATCTCTCACTTTCTATAGTAAAGCGTAACAAATCATGGTTTTGATGTACTATGATGTAAACTTAAGGCTATTTAACAAAGGATCTTTTGATATGCCGAACCACATCATTAGGTTTCAGTAAGATCACCACCCTCAACACTAGAAATGTGTAGCCAATTCATGGGGTCTTTAAACCATCTTCACCTACTACATCATCCATAACGTCATTCCAGCTGCTGCTTCTGAAGGACGCTTCCAAGTCATGTTTACTATTGTTTGTGATTGGCATGTTTCGTGCTTAAATGGAAAGATGTGCAGCCTTGTTTCCTTTGTTTTCGTGGCATGAATGGTGAATATCCATCTGCTGCTGCCCTCTGATACAGCTCTGATGTGTGCGTTTACACTGCCCTCTTGTGGCCAAATAGTAGAATCCTACTGCAGTTTCTGGCAACTGAAGTTGGTAAATCTTATATTGGGAGCCTGTTGGGTGGGTAAGCCTGTCTAAGTCTGATTGGTGGTCGCTGTCTGATTTGCAGGCCATGAATCAGAGGACAGCATGTCTACACTGGCAGGCCGTCGGGGGATGAGACCTAAAATGATGATGCCCTTTGATGCACAACCCCCTCAGCGTAAGTGTGTGATCCAGGGACCAGACATCCTCAATTTGGCCTTTTATCTCTTTTCTGTAGGACATGGTTGGCCAACTTTGGTCCTGGAGAACCACAGTACTGTAGAGTTTCACTCCAACCCTCATCTAATATACCTGAACAAGCTAGTTAGAGTTTGAAGTCCCCATGAAATCAAAATATATTATTTTAGATGTTAGTATCAGTATGTTAGTCTTAAGGATATCAGTAAGGTAGTGCGCTCCAAAAAGTGACAAAATTCGCATTTAGAAGATATAAACATCCGAATCTTGTGGTTCGTCTCTTTCACCTAAATTAATCAGTTCTATTTTTTTGACATCACCTCATACTTCAGTATCTCGTCAAATCTCCTTACCAATCAAATGCTCAATAGTATCTATCTGACATGTCCCGCCCCCTTCAAGACACTTCTCATTTGCTTTTAATTTGATGCACTTGGGCTCAACCACTCATTGATAGAGCTGTGATAAAAATGAGATTTAATTGGCTGTTTTTAACAAAGAGGCTACTATTTGTTTCAGCTGAAATTACATCACACATTGAACCAAAAAACACACTTCAAATCACTTCACAGGGCCTTTAAGGATTACTAAAATGCTACAGATAAGAGAAATTTTATTACGGTTGGATCAAAACTCTGCAGAACTGTGTTTGTCCACCCCTATGTTGGGATGTTAATCATTTAATGTTCTTTATAGCAACCTCAAAATGGGTTCCCTGAATCCATTATTGTGGTTTTAGTCCAAAAACATTCTCTACTCAAGTACAGGAATGCAAACGGCAAAAGTCACGCATTTATAGTTATACATCTAAATAATAACATGTAACGTCACCCCCTTAAGTACTAATGGTGGAACAAGAACACAAATCAGGCACTTGAGTAAAAGTACAGATACCCTAATAAAATATTACTCTAGTCGAAGTATACAGTCCTCATTTTCAATATTACTTGAGTAAAAGCTACAGATAAGTGAAATTTGATTGCGGTTGGATCAAAACTCTGCAGAACTGTGTTTGTCCACCCCATATTGGGATGTCAATGATTGAATGCTCTTAGAATGACATGTTGTCTTCAAAATTAGTCCATTCCCTGAGTCCATTATTGTAGTTGTAGTCCAAAAACATACTCTACCCAAGGACAGGAATGCAAATGGCTCTAACCCAACAGTTAATGGCTCTGTATACAGAATATCTCGGTTAATTCTTAAAGTCATACATTTATTGTTATACATCTAAATAATTACATGTATTATCACCCTCTTGAGTACTAGTGGTGGAAAAAGTACAGATACCCTTCAACATTACTTGAGTCAAAGCTACAGATAAGTGAAATTTGATTGTGGTTGGATCAAAACTCTGCAGAACTGTGTTTGTCCACCCCATATTGGGATGTCAATGATTGAATGCTCTTAGAATGACATGTTGTCTTCAAAATTAGTCCATTCCCTGAGTCCATTATTGTAGTTGTAGTCCAAAAACATACTCTACCCAAGGACAGGAATGCAAATGGCTCTAACCCAACAGTTAATGGCTCTGTATACAGAATATCTCGGTTAATTCTTAAAGTCATACATTTATTGTTATACATCTAAATAATTACATGTATTATCACCCTCTTGAGTACTAGTGGTGGAAAAAGTACAGATACCCTTCAACATTACTTGAGTCAAAGCTACAGATAAGTGAAATTTGATTGTGGTTGGATCAAAACTCTGCAGAACTGTGTTTGTCCACCCCTATATTGGGATGTCAATCGTTGAATGTTCTTTAGAGTAACTTCAAAATGGGTTCCCTGAATCCATTATTGTAGATGCAGTCCAAAAACATACTCTACCCAAGTACAGGAATGCAAACAGCAAAAGTCACGCATTTATAGTTATACATCTAAATAATAACATGTACTATCACCCCCTCGAGTACCAGTGGTGGAAAAAATACACAAATCAGGCACTTGAGTAAAAGTACAGATACCCTAAAAAAATATTACTCTAGTTGAAGTATAAAGTCCTCCTTTTCAAGCTTACTTGAGTCAAAGTACAAAGTACTTAATGTTTAAATTCAAGTGAAAACGTGAAACTACATTCACTTACTGAACCCGTTTGTAAAACCAGTGAATCGATTACCTGAGAAACACTCTGAAGTGATCCTTTGAATCAGTGAATCGTTTACCAGAGACTCACTTTGAATGAGTCATTTGAATTAAGGCTGATTTATACTTCTGCGGCAAGCGGACAAGTATGCTCTGGGGCAGCTTCGCGCGGTCACATAGCTGATGCCGACGCTGATGTGCACCTCTTTAAAATGTAACTAAACGTCGCAACAATGTGTAGCGCAAGCTCTGTGATTGGTCAGCTTGGTAGAGGCGACAAGTGTGGGCGTTGCTGCAAGCTGCAATTCCAATGGAGCGATTGTTTACAAGTGTCGAGTCCTGTGAAGTAGCTCTAGATGGAGCTCTAGATGTTGTTTTGTGGTTACCTTATGATTAAGGTTGTTGCACGTCTGGGCCACAGTTAAGCCATAGCAATATCATATATCAGCCAGAATTCAACCAAATGAACCAGAACTGACCCTGTTTTGTGCCACAGTTTGCTTTTATTCTGGCCCAGATCCTGCCCACACCAGACACTTTTATCTCGTCCACATACTGAATGGAACGATGGCTCTAGCACGGTCTGCTCTTGTTTGTCAGATCTGGGCCACAAATACGCCAAAGCAATACCACATATCAGCCAGAAATCAACCAAATGAACCAGAACTGACCCTATTCTTGGCCACAGTTTACTTTTATTCTGGCCCAGATCTGACCTACACTTACAGTACATCCGGACCACTTACTGAATAGAATGATGGCTCTAGACTGGCCCGCTCCAGTTCATGTTCATGTTCATGTAAAAGTGAATTAAAAAAAATAATAAACAGTTCAGAAATGGTAAAGACACACTCAGACCTCAAGAATCCGACCTTGTACCTCAACAATGGTAATAATTAAAGTATTTCTTGCTGCAATGCATGAAATGCAAAGTGGTCCGCATATGTTTTAAGATAACTGGGCCACATTTGCCATATCTTCTCTGGGCCACTTTAGGTTCAAAGCCACATTAGCCAAAGCTTACTCTACCGAATACTTGCCAAAAGTAGCCCACATGTTTTAAGATAACTGGGCCACATTTGCCATATCTTGTCAGGGCCACTATAGGCTCAAATCCACCGTAGCCATAGCTTACGGTTCCGAATATTTGCCAAAAGTGGCCCACATATGTTTTAGGATAACTGGGCCACATTTGCCATATCTTCTCTGGGCCACTATAGGCTAACAGCCACATTAGCCAGAGTTTACCGTGCTAAGTATTTGCCACAAGTGGCCCACACATGTTTTAAGATAACTGGGCCATATTTGGCATATTTTCTCTGGGCCACTTAAGGCTCACATCTGCAATAGCCAGAGTTTACGGTTCCGAATATTTGCCAAAAGTGGCCCACATATGTTTTAAGATAACTGGCCACATTTGCCATATCTTCTTTGGGCCACTATAGGCTAACAGCCATATTAGCCAGAGCTTACTGTGCCAAATATTTGCCAAAAGTTGCCCATATATGTTTTTAACTAACTGGGTCACATTTGCAATATTTTCTCTGGGCCACTTCAGGCTCACAGCTGCATTAGCCAGAGCATACTGTGCCAAATATTTGTCAAAAGTGGCCCACATATGTCTTAAGATAACTGGGCCACATTTGCACCTACACGTTAGCCATTTTAGGTTTATTTTGTGAGACCATCACAGACTGACACAGAATGACGTATGGGAGACATAGACTCCCTGTGTTATACCACCAGTCACAATTGTGACCGTCTTTAATTATCAGCAGTTTGACAACAGAAAAAAATAATGTAATAATATAATTTTTATATGTATGTATAGATAACCCCTTCATGATGATGCATGCAAAAGATGTATTGCCTATTTAAAATTTTACTTCAAAAACTTACCTGTTATTTCTGAGCTTTGACATTATCCTTCCATTTAGACGGCAGTACTAGGAAATTAATGTTTATGGTCACATGGCCGAACTACCCAATCATGTTAGACCTGCCCTGAACTCATTTAGACATTAAATTTTCATTATATATGAACATGTGCTTTATAATAAGAGTTACTTTTTAATATTACAGAAAAATATGCAAGCAAAAATTGCTCTCCACATGCACTCCAGTGTTCACGGCGACCCGAGTTCGACTTCTCCTCACTGTCCTTTGCCGATCCTTCCCCTCACTCTGCTCTCAATGCTTTCCTGTCAATTCTCTCTACTTTCTTACCCAAATAAAGCTGAAAACCCCAAAAAAATAAATTAAAATATAAAAAAAAATGTAGTGGAGTAAAAAGTACAATATTTTGTTTTAGATAGTAGAAGTTTTTTTTATTATAAATCCTCCAATAAAGTACAGATATTTAAAATGTATACTTACTAATACAGTTGTGAAGCAAAAAAACAAAAACAAAACATAATTACTGTCCACCATGTTAACCCTTATGTATTTTTTAAATTGACTACCCTTTCTTTATGTTAGTGGCTATTTTTGGCCAATTGACTTCCATTGTAGCTGTATAATAGTCAATGGGGCCAAAACAGCCGCAAACATAACAAAAGGGTAGCAAATTTCCCCAGAGTTCATTGTTATTTTTCAAAGCATTTTTCCAAAATATGTGTCAAAATAAGATTTGTCACCAAAAAAAAAAATCCTTCCATTTGCTGAATTTGTTGCTAAATTAAGGCTCAAAATCACCCCAGAGTGGATAAAAACATCCCTAACAGCACACAAGGGGTAAGTACTGAGGTTTCTAGCCGCCAGAGCACTGGCACTTGTCTAGAGTATGTTTTTAGTTTTACAAAATTCTTTACCGTATTAACATATATCATGTCTTTCAATCTGTGTTGTTGTTTGTTTTGCATGAGCAGATGTTCTAGACGCACCATGCTGCTCGCCATAATCCCATAGCTTTTGTGTGCGAGGTCTAAACCATGGCGCTCTATTATTTGTGTCCATTCACAGCTGTGATTAGTGCTCACCCCATCCATTCCCTCGATAACCATCACCATCATTATCACTTGGGCAGCCTGGCCTCGCCGACACGCAGCTATCTCCACCACCAGAGCAGCACGCGCTCCATCGCCACCCCCATCTCTCATCTAGACAGGGCAGAGTCCACAGGTGAGAGCGCAAGACCTCCATCAAACCTGGACACAAATTTGGTCGTTCAGAGTCCTGGGAAATGCTCTTGTTTTCCTGTCAACGTGAAGGTGAAATTAGTTGGTGACCGTGGGATTTTAGTGAAACTCTCTCTATGACAAACATTGAACCAAAAAAACAACTTGAGGTCTTTGTGGATTAATTTTGTTAGGGCTCCGTGATGTATCGTTTCAGAATTGGTATCCCAATGTGCGCATCCGAAATAGTCACATACACTACCTGACAAAAGTCTTGTCGCCTATCCAAGTTTTAATAACAACAAATAATAACTTGACTTCTAGTTGATAATTTGGTATCAGTAGCGGCTTATATGAAAGGCAAAGGCCTCTAGATTAAGCTTATTTTACCAAAATAAAATATGATCATGCCTTGAGCTTTAATTATTTAATTAACAGTAAGTTCTGACTTTGCTTAGACAAAAGTCTTGTCACTTAACAGAAATAATGTACAGTATAGAATATAGAGTCATGGTGCAGTGAAAAAACACCCCTTATACTGAATGTAACCCCAAACCATGATTTTTCCTTCATCAAACTTGACTGATTTCCATGAAAACATTGGGTCAATGCGGGTTCCAATAGGTCTTCTGCAGTATTTGTGGATTGGGATGCTGTTCAACAGATGATTCATCTGAAAAAATCTACCTTCTGCCACTTTTCCAAATGATCAACTTGAAGTCAAGTTATTATTTATTGTTCTTACAACTGGGCAAGACTTTTTTCAGGTAGTGTGGTCAGGATGTGCAATATTGAGTCAAGATTATTGTTGACCAGGAGCCACAGTTCAGAATCCTTTAGCATGTGTTTCAAGGCCTGTGGCTGAGAGAATTTCAAGAGAATTTACCCTTTGTAAATTGAATAAAGATTATTTTATTGAATTATTTGTACAAGGAAGACTATATGCAGTTTTTTACGTTTGGTTATTCAATTTCTCTACCTGTTTAACCCTGCAGAAAACTATAAAGCCCTGGAATTATCTCAGTCAATCCAAATTAATCCATTCTTTTCAAATAGAGCTATTTAAGCCATCTGGTAAAATCGTATTCATGTCGCAAAATGCAGTAGATTGCAGAAAAACAAAATATCACAATGTCAGATTATTCCAATAACATGCAGTCCTGCTTTTGGTCACCAACCTGATTTTAACCTGGTAGACCATCTTGGTCAAGTTGGTTAGAGCTGGTAGACCTATATTGGTCAACAACAACCCAACGGTCATGTTCCAAAAACCATCATTACCACTTTAAAGGCAACATGAACGCAAAATGCATCCTATTTACTGTCTTCAAGTCAATCAGTTAAAATTTGATTCTCATACGTCATTGTATTGACAGTATTATGTAGAATTTATTGACACATATAATGAATATTACTCTCATAACTAGATCATCTGGTGAACCTGTTTTCTTAAGATTCATACACAACATGCGCGATAGCTATAAATATAATACTAAATATATGTGCGTCCACACTGATAATTGAATAAAAATATATTTATTCTTAGTTTGCTTTTCATTCGCCATGATTCCCTTGTAGAAGTGTTCTGTGTGCTACTAGCGCATCTGACCAGCGAATCTTTATTTTAAAATGTATTCATTTAATCAAACAAATTTAGCCATCATAGTCACTGTTGTACATCAACAATGGAATCAAATACTCTACTTTTCACTACCTTTTCGAAAACTGTGCCAACATTTACAGCGGATGTTTGTGTTGTGGACCTAAACATAATTAAAATTATGTTTATAAATGTGTTGAAAAAAATCTTCTCTGTTAAACAGAAATTAGGAAAAAATAAACAGGGGGGCTAATAATTCTGACTTCAACTGTATATGTAAATAGATGCATATACTCACGTATGGATGTCAGCAATTGTATATTACGTAATGTATAATACAAATCTTGAAAAGAATACATTGAATACAATACATTCCACTCACTTAAGATATTCATCCATGTACGTACAGAAATAGTAAAGGTCCAGGTTCCCTCTCATCAAATATTTATTACTAAGCATATTCATTATACATTTACATATTATACATGTATTTAAACATTATTATATACGTTGCCTCCCTTATATCTCTTAACGGCTTAAAACTAAGAGTACGCTATGATAAAGGTACATTTCGCACAAATGTAAACAGCCTTTCCTAAACCATGCTAAAGTATGGATCGTCACCCACCTTCGTAATTAAAAATGTAATTTTTGTGGAAAAGCTTATATCCTTTATTAAGTTTAGAGTGTGGAGCGATAGAATGTCAGTCCACAACACCATAAACATTCAAAGAGGTAGTGAAAACTAGCATATCTGACTTCATTGCTCCGGCTGGAAGTTTCGATACGCAACTATCGCTCTAGCGGATGTGCGTTAGACTGTCTGTGAAAAAGGCGATTTCTTCAATAATATGTTATCATTCTTTCTCATGCTATAACCAGTTGTTTTCTAGATAGTCATTATTTTTATGTAATCTTTGAAAAGTAGGCTTAACATCAAGCAGTGCCTCTTCACGTTGTTGTCTGCAGCTTTAAATTGCACAAGCCCTTTATATTTCAATGGATATTCACTGACTGGCTGGCAGTGATTATTACCAGGAAAAAAAAAATCTGAAAGTAATCTGAACAATATTGTTTCTCTACATCCTTGTGGTCTGAACTCTGCTTTGGCTTTACATTCAGAATGACTTTAAGAACTCATCTTTATAGTTATTAGCTTGGTGTGAATGAGCCTTTATTTTCACTCCTTCAGTCTACTACTAAACTGAACTGAACTTAAACACTACAAACTGAACTACACTGTTCCAAATTACTATGACCTTTTATGTGAAGCTGCTTTGACACAATCTACATTGTATAAGCGCTATACAAATAAAGGTGAATTGAATTGAATTGAATTATGGAAAGGCCACTTTTGACAATGCCATTTTACCCTGAAAACACACATTATAAGATCTACATTGGTTGTAAACACTGATTCATGTTGACTTTAAGGTTTCCTAGTGGGCTTCTCATGATTTCGGTTTTCAGTGTCCCTTTTATGACCCATGTGCTGTTGTACTTACAGAGTCAGTAAGGAACACCCCAAATGCAGAGCTGCTCCCTCCATCTGGGCAGCCATCTTGCACCACTGACCTTTCAGAGACAGACATTAGCTTCCACAGCTCAGCCGCTGAGGAGGAGCCAGCGTTCACTACACCCACAGCACACGTTCGACCTACACACCCACTCAAGAGTTTTGCAGTGCCCGCCATCCCGGCTCACGCAATGTATGACTCAGCAGCTTTGCCCAGCACTCCACTGCTGTCTCAGACAGGTATGTTCCGCTTTCACCAGATAATTACATCCATATTTTTTATTCACTTCGTAGTGTCTAAACAAAGAGCATGTATTATAAAACTATTTGTAGAAAACTCACTTGCCACTTTATTAGGTACACCTGTCCAATGGCTTGTTAATGTTAATTTCTAATCAGCCAATCACATGGCAGCAACTCAATGCCTTTAGGCATGTAAACATGGTCAAGACGATCTGCTGCAGTTCAAACCGAGCATCTGAATGGGGAAGAAAGGTGATTTAAGTGACTTTGAATATGGCATGGTTGTTGGTGCCATGCCTAAAGGGCTGGTCTGAGTATTTCAGAAACTGCTGATCTACTGGGATTTTCATGCCCAACCATCTCTAGGGTTTACAGAGAATGGTCCGAAAAAGAGAGAATATTCAGTGAGCGGCAGTTCTGTGGGCGCAAATACCTTGTTGATGCCAGAGGTCAGAGGAGAACAGCCAGACTGGTTCCAGCTAATAGAAAGGCAACAGTAGCTAAAATAACAACTCGTTACAATCGAGGTCTGCAGAAGAGCATGTCTGAATACACAACACATCCAACCTTGAGGCAGATGGGCTACAGCAGCAACACCCCATCGGATGCCAATCCTGTCAGCTAAGAACAGGAAACTGAAGCTATAATTCACACAGACTCACCAAAATTGGACAATAGAAGATTGGAAAAACGTTGCCTGGTCTCATGAGTCTCAATTTTTGCTGCGACATTCAGATGGTAGGGTCAGAATTTGGCATCAACAACATGAAGCATGGATCCATCCTGCCTTGTATCAACAGTTCAGGCTGGTGGCGGTGGTGTAATGGTGTGGGGATATTATCTTGGCACACTTTGGACTATTAATATCAACTGAACATTGTTTCAACTCCACAGCCTACCTGAGTATTGTTGCTGACCATGTCCATCCCTTTATGACCACAGTAAACCCATCTTCTGATGGCTCCTTCCAGCAGGATAACGCACCATGTCATAAAGTGTGAATCATCTCAGACTGGTTTCTTGAACATGACAACGAGTTCACTGTACTCAAATGGCCTTCACAGTCACCAGATCTCAATCCAATAGAGCACCTTTGGAATGTGGTGGAGCGGGAGATTCGTATCATGGATGTGCAGCCGACAAATCTGCAGCAACTGTGTGATGCTATCATGTCAATACGGACCAAAATCTCTGAGGAATATTTCCAGTACCTTGTTGAATCTATGTTATGAAGGATTAAGGCAGTTCTCAAGGCAAAAGAGGGTCCAACCCGGTACTAGTAAGGTGTACCTAATCAAGTGGCCGGTGTATTATATTTGAAAATATAAAAGGGTCCTGAAACAGAACACCACCGTTTAGAGTTAATGAAAAATAATAACACTGTCATTAAAAAAAAAGAAAACAAACTAATGGCAGAACAGTGCCTTGGCTATAGCTTTTAAACTACAAATGCTCTAAAATGAATTTCAAAGTTGGTTAATTTTTATGACAAGAAATACAGTGTTTCATGGTTAAAAGGAAGAAAGAAAAGACGTGTTTGTTTAAGGGCCTCTATTGGTACACAGGTAAGGCATGTATTGTATAAGAAATATTTATAGAAAACACAGAGCCTAAAGGTCATATATACTTTGAGAATATAAAAGGACCTGAAACAGAACCTTGTGGAAGAGTTTAGAGTTAATCAGAATGAGTTCAGGGTACATACATGTATGCAAATCAACACAAGGCAAAGGGCATTTAAATAAGTGGACAATAATGTGAACAATAAAATGTTTGGAGGAATACATGTACACATCTAGATGGTTTATTTGCATTGTTGACTTTTTTAAGTGTACAAATAAGAATTCTTGACAATTGAGTGGCTTAATTGGTTACAAAAAAACAGTAATGGCCCTGTATGTTTATGACCATAAGAAAATAGGTAGCAACTAATGTTTAGTTTGGGTTGGGCAAGTTTTTTATGTCTAGGTGTTACAGGTGGTATACCAGGTTTAGGTGGTGTTTCGAATGGTATGTTCAGGTGAGCTACTGAATAGTGGTCAGATGCTCTATAAATGTATTTCAAAATTGGTTTATATATATGATACCGTTTTTGATACTCTCTTTGAAAGGGAGAATAATAAACAGACTGATGTGATTTGTTTTAGGGCCTCACTCAGTTAAAACAGCCTCTATTGGTACTTTGGGAAGGACGAGAACTCCTATGCCTGTCATAGTTCCAAATGCGCCGGATGTCTCAGATAGCTGCAGACTTCATGAAGATGCAGGAAGCGTGAGTATTTCTGCTATGTTGCTATATTTTTATGTACCACAGTGACAATAGAAAACATGAATATTATTCACTGTATTTGTACAATTCATATATATATATATATATATATATATATATATATATATATATATATATATATACACACACACACAAAATAATTGTATTGTGATAAATCAAACTCATGGCCTTGCTGTTATAAGTGCCATGCTCTATAAGCTATAGAAACCTCAATTATTATATTACATAAGTACACTGACTGACCACTTCATTAGGTGCACCTTGCTAATACCCTTTTGTCTTGAGAACTTTGAAGTAGATTCAATTTTTGCTGGACATATTTTTCTGAGATTTGCTGGAGACATTAAGATATTTCGGTCTTGGAAACATCATGCAATTGATGGAGATTTTGTCTTAGTGTTTATTCAAATCGTTCCTCTGAACTTCAGGTTAAAACAAATAGTTATTGATGCTTTTCCTTCAACTCAAACCAGTACATTGTAAAAAAAAACCTTTGGAACAACCAATGTTTTATGTTGCTTTAACTTATTTTAATAAGTTAATCAGAGTTTCAACTAAATTTTGTTAAGTTATGCAAAGTTTAACTTAATATTTTAGTCAGTTTAATTGATGTAAGTTGAGATGACTAGAAAAGTTCATTTGATTCAACAAAAAAAAAAAGTCAGCAAGAGTGTATTTACACCTTCAGAACTGGCACTCATTGAACATTTACCTTTTTTTTAGAACTCGTAGATAGTTGCGCATGAAAATCCCAGTAAATTTTCAGTTTCTGAAATACTCAGACCAGCCAATCAGAGCCACAACCGTAGCACATTGAAGGTTATAGACCTGAATAGACAAGGATACAGCTCTGGCTTATTATTCATTAAATTACCCATCACATTGTGTTTTAGTAACGCCTATCATACTCCAACCCTAAAATATGAATTGCCTATATATCATCCTGTATGTTTCTTTATTTAACCAGATAAAAAACCCATTGAGATCCAGATCTCATTTACAACAGTAACCTGGCTAAGAGCTCCAAAACACACGACTTATGAAAAAAATAATAATTATAATAATATTAATAGTATAGATATAGATAATAAACAGAAAACTAATATAATATAAAAATACAGTTTAGTTGTTCAGCTACACCACATTACAATATATTAA